>NW_027512423.1:300000-520886 GCF_048772815.1 Callospermophilus lateralis | reverse complement strand
CGTGGTGCTGAGAATCGAACCCATGCCGCACGCATGCCAGGCGAGCACGCTACCACTTGAGCCACATCCCCAGCTCTCTTCATGCGTTTTTAAAGTTAACAAATATGTGAATTCCTGTCTCCCTTTCTCTGTAGCCTACTCAGCACTTGTACTTTTTATATGCACATATAGATTTCTACTTGGTATCACACGTATATTTTTATGAGTTGGCTGACTTGGCAGAAACAAATTGTAAGAAGAGATCAGTGCTCCTAAACGCTGTTGGAACTGAAAATTCAAACTATGGGTGAGCTTCCTATTAGAACAATATTATACATAAACCCATGTTTAGTAAAATAAATATTTTTGCTTCTGTGGATGATATATATTACATGATGAATTACGATTGGCATATATATATTGATACTTTTTAATGAATTTTTTGTGTTTTTTTTGTATATATATATATATATATATATATATATATATATATATATACACTCTACAGATTTTATAAAATATGAAATATATGTGTCTTATATACACTCCATAAATTCATTCATGTTCATGTATGTGGATTTATAATAAACATTTCACAAGATTATTCTCAGAAATAATCATCTACTGAAATACATATTTGTTTCCCAGTGATGAAAACTAACTTCAATCAATGGTGCTTACAAATCCTAATATTTCTGCAGTAACTGACCCAGTTTAACATCAATGCAAATAGATTCCTGGGGGACATGATGTCTATTTTGACGTTCATTTTAATTCAACACTGGTACATTACTATTTCTTCAGTTTTTGCACATCAGAGGATATATATTTCATTCACAAGTTCACAAATTTATAGGAATTTGTTTCACTTTTAATCACTTTCTGCTTCAGAACACATGTATTCCTCCATGTTACTTGACTGGTCTTTTCATGAGACTTCTTTCCAAACACATTATTTTCGATTTCCATAATCAATTTTGAAGCTAAACCCACACACTCTTCAAGATAAACCATAACATTAATATTACCATTAGATGTATAAGTGGTTGGAATGAATGTGTGTATATCAATATAAGATTTCCTGTACATTTTCACATTTCAATTCAATCCATTATTAAAGTTGGAACCAGGTATGTTATTTATTCACAGTATGGTCTATTAATGCATTATCTCTATATTCATAGACACAGTGTACACCTCTTTGTTCCCCCAATACTAATTTATACCTCTTCAAAACATTGCTCCCAGAAATGGTAGAAGAAATATTCATGTCACCTTATCTATCTATATATGTGTGTGTGTGTGTGTATATATATATATATATATATATATATATATATATATATATATATATATATATATATATATATATATATTTCTTTTTTTTATCACAGTAATATTCTGAACACAAAAAACAAAGGTCACACTCATGATTGTATCAAAGCCTAAATGGAAAGTGAGCATGAATTACTAAAAACAACCATGTCCAGGTTGCCTAATGCTCTCAAATGTAAATCCTATTGGTGACTACATATTTGTTTCTTTCTAAGATTATATATTCAACTTCAAGGCTGTTGAAAATGTCTAATTCTATCACTCAGTTTATACTTTGCCTGATTTCCTTATATCTCTATTGATATCTGCTTTCCTACATATATTCCGCAGTTCATCATTGTGTCTGACACTTTACATATGCTGACATTTACATTCAATGTCTACCCGAGACCCTATTGCTAAAGAAATTTTGGTCTAAATCCTATACTCACTTTTATTTCTAAACCTACTGACTATCTTCCTAATCTTACTGATCATTGATTTTTGACTTGATGTTCTCTTCGACAATTAATCATCCAAGGTATAAGGTCCTAAACCATTGTATTTCAATTTATCGGAGACATATATGCAGAACATAATTCAAACCTAAGAATCCCACTCAAGGACCCAATGCCCTTCTGACTTCGAATCTTACCTAGATTTCTGTTTTCATACTTACATTTCACCTATATATTCTTGTAAATATCACAGGTTCCCAATACCATTATTCATGCGGCAGAGAGATTCCTAACCCAAATCAAACATGCTATTAACCCTAAACATACACTCTTCCCTCAATCTAACTTTACAAAATAGGAGGGACAGAGTTAGTCTTACAATACAGGAATGTAGGGGATCTTCCACCTTCTGAGAACATCAAAGGTCCATGCAGAAATGATCCCTGGAGAAGATGTAGGCAGCTATGAAGGACCTGAGAGAGAAAAAGTCATCTTTTATGGTAAACAACCTGATCAGGATGAATGGATGTGTCTGAATCAACCTCTATCTTCTAAATGTAGAGAAGATGGACCAAATCAGGCCTGTGTGGAGAGCTCTTCCCAGGTGCCAATGGTTGATATACAATTCTAACTTGTGAAAGTCTGACAGAAAGTAGGGACAGACTCCATCTCATGGGACACTTAGAAGTAACTGTTAGGACAAAGAGGTTGCCAAGGCAGTGACCTCATTCAGTTCCTGAAGGAAGTGACCTCACTTCACTTCCTTGGTGATGGAACTCTCTGAACTTGGGATCCAGGAAGAGAGGCACCCAGAGCCAGTTTCAGTCCCAGTCCCTGTGGTCTCACTTGTTTCAATTTACCAAGGACAGAGTCAGTCTTTCTTAGTACCAACAGATGTGAGGATGGCCAAATGCCAGGAAAGCTCTGAAGAAAGGCCTTTCCTGAGAAAGCAGGTATTGGTTCACCGCTGGCTCCTGAGAACTGCACAGAGTTGGCCAAGGAGACCAGATTTGAGATACAACAGGCCATTTTTGGCGAATATAGTATGGCCCACCATTCAGAGGACACTCCACAAAGGAGGTGCCTTTGTGGGTGTAGGTGTGTGTATGGTTTTTTTCTCATGTTCTGAGAAGATGTAAGAAAGGCTGTTTGTTTGAATTGGCATGGACTGTTTCTAGTAAGTCCTTTGACAAGGCGAGTGCTTCTATGTCTGTGTATTCCACTCTGTCCGTGGTTGTAGACATTAGAAAAGAAAATGCATCAATGGATGTGTCCTGTCTAGGAGAAAGCTTTGCAACATTCATCCTGCCCGATTTATTAATGGACTGCGGATTTCCTTATTGAAGGGCAAAACCTGCTATCTTCCAAAGTTTCTGTTTACATCCTGAATTCTGGACACTCTCCAGAATTGCCTCATTGTTTTGTGACCAAGATATGTACTACCTCCAAGCTATGTGATATGGCTATGTACTGGATAGCTGAAGGGAAAGGCGAGCATCTAGGAAAACTCAGATATCAGTGTGACCAGGAAAGTCTCAGTGGAGAAACCCTGCTTTGTGCGTTTTGTTTACCTATTGTTCTGTTGCCCTGAATTTCAGGAAGGTTTTTGCCTCAGACCACTCCTTTGTGAATATCAATTCAATCCATTATTTAAAGTGGAACCAGCTATACTATTTATTCACAGTATGGTCTATTCATGCATTATCTGTATATTCATAGACACAGGGTACAACTTTTTGTACAACCAATACTTATGTATATGTCTTCAAAATATTACTCACAGAAATGGTGAAAGAAATACTCATGTCACCTAATCTACATATACATTTTATTAAATTCATGCCCTTGAATATTTAGTTTTAGCATGGGGCCAGAATCTAAATTTAAAGAAAGCATACCCCAATCTACACCTGTGGAGCCTAATCACTTGGAACCTCTTTCTACAGTACGACTGGAAAATTTTTCACGTAGGCTGGGTGTTATTAGTAACTGTGCTATTCTATCTCCTGGTGAAATTACTGATATACCCTTTGGAGAACTGGCTATAATTTTTATTTCACCTTCATAGTCGAGATCAATTACCCCAGGACTTATCATAAGTCCTTTTAGAGTAGAAGATCTGCGTCCCAATAATATGCCTACTGTTCCTTTGGGAAGAGGTCCTTTTACCCCTGTGGAAATGAATTGAACTCCCATCTCTGCAGTTAGTACTGCTCTGGCAGAGGCACAGATGTCTAACCCTGCGCTCCCTCTGGTTTGTCTGATGAGGGATCTGATGGACAATGTGTCCTGGGCACTACCCTGATGGGGTTGCTGGGTTTCACCAGTGCTGCGTATATTTGTGGTTTTGGGCCCTGGAGAATTGAGCCCCCTTGTCCATTTTTTGGCAATGGAGCTCCATGTTTTTGTCCACGATATTGTGGATAAACACCTGGTCCTTGTTCGTTTTTTGATAATGGTGTACCCTCTATGGTGGTTTGAGAACAGCATTCATTAGCCCAAAGTCTCCCTCTACGGCATCGTGGACAAATACCTGGTATTCTACTCCTTTGATACCTAGTTTTGTTAAACCCTACTCCTATGGGACAATTCCTTTTAAAATGTCCTGTTTTTTCACAATTGTAGCATGTTCTTGGCCTGGCATCTAAAGCCTGTTTTACTGCAGCTGCCACAATTTGCCCTTGTTCATTAATGTCTCTGGCATCTAAAGCCTGTTTTACTGCAGCTTCCACGACTTGCTCTTGTTCTTTAATGTCTCTACATAATTTAATATATGTGTTTAAATCTTCATGTTTCCATGGTCTAATGATATCTTTGCACCAACGATTCGCTTGCTCATAAGCCAGTTGTTTTAGTAATGGCATTGCTTGTTGTGTATTTCCAAAAACTCTGGTAGCTGTTTGAAAAAGCCTATCTACAAATTCAGCATAAGGTTCATTAGCTCCTTGTATTACCTTAGATAACTGACCTTGTAAACCTCCATTTCCTTGAAAAGTCTTCCATGCCTTAATTGCATCTATAGCAATCTGTGCATATACACCAGGATCATATGCACATTGCAGCTGCTGATCCTCATAAGGTCCCTTTCCTAACAATATATCTAGATTTCTCTGAGGATAACTAGCTGCTGCATTTTGCCTAGCCGTCTCCTTGCAAAATTCCTCATTGGCAATCTTCCATAACAGGTATTTCCTCCATTTAGCACAGCTTTACACATATTAGCCCAATCTGCTGGCTTCATGTTCATGTTGTTAATGGATTTGATAATGCTTACAGTGAAGGGTGCTTGAGGACCATAGGTTGTTACAGCCTCTATTAGCTGCTTCACTGTTTTGAAATTTAAAGCATGGTAATCTCACTGCCCTCCTGCCTCAAATACTGGGCATGTTAATATTTGAGATCTTGTCTCAGGATTCCAACTATCAACTGTGGGGGTTGGGGGCCTCCCAGCATATGGAGGTGGCCTTGTTAGTTGGACACTTACTTCCTCTGGTGATAGAAAGGTGTTAGTAGCAGTCTCCTGTAGAGGTTGTGCTGTTGGTTGGTCACTTACACCCTCTGGTGATAGAAAGGTGTTAGTAGTAGTCTCCTGTTGTAACTTTCCCCCTGATGGCTTTTTCTGTTTTACACTTTCTTCCTCTGTCTGACTGGCTTGAAAGGCCTTCTCTTTTACTTGATTTTTTTCCTCTGTCTGACTAGTTCGAGAGACCTTTTCTTTTACTTGAATTTTTTCCTCTATCTGACTAACTTGAGAGAACTTCTGTTTTACTTGAATCAATTTGTCTTCTCCTTCCTCTACCATTGTCTGAACTGAAGGCTTTCCACTAAGCAAACAAGGTACAAACGTCCACAATAGCAATGTGCCAACTGGCAGAGTCCCTGGGCTTTTCTTTTCTATTCTTTTTAAATCTTCACCATGATGGTTCCATTGTGATATATTTAACAACTCCTCCTGAAAAAGCCATGGGCTACATTTTTGTATTGTATCAACGTATGCCCTGACTTTTCTTGATTTTACTGAGATGCCTCCTTCCTCTAACAATTTACTGAACACTCTTTCAGTTTTTTTTTTTTACTAATTTCTGATCCCGTATTTCTACTATAATACAACCCAACAAGATGACACCAAACAAAACAGCTCCTCAGGAAAAGCCGTCAGAGCCAAACTGCCACCACAGGCTTCCCACAAGTCTCTCCCTCAAACACAAGTCTCCTCCTCTTGAGGCCGATTGGCTGGGTCACGTGGGCGAAGCCAAAAAGTCCCCCAATGAGCAGTTCCATGGTCTGAAAGGGAAGGGAACCAGCCCAATGTGCATCACCACAGAGGAGCCAATCAGCTAGATGTTGCTGGGGCCGCTGTGAGCCAATCATCCGCTGGCAGTCTGAAAGGTCGGGGAAACCGCTCATTGAGCATCTCAATGAGCATCACCACAGAGAAGTAAATCAGCTAGATGATGCTGGGGCCACTGTGAGCCAATCATCAGCCGGCAGATGGAAGTTTGCTGGCAGCTGCAAGTTTTCTGGGGCTCCTTTGGCTGTGGCTCTCAACAGATTATTCTCAGAAGTATTCAACCACCTGACATACATATTTGTTTCCTAGTACTGAAAACTAACTTCAGTGAATGGTCCTTATATATCCTAATATTTCTATAGTAACTGACCAAGTTTAACATCAATGCAGTTAGATTCCTATGGGACATGATATGTATTTTTAAGTTCATTTTTATTCCACACTGGTACATTACTATTTCTTCAGTTTATGGACATCATAGGATATATCCTTTCATCCACAAATTCACAAATTTATAAGCATGTGGTTCACTTTCAATCACTTATTCTTTCAGAAAACATGTATTGCTCTATGATTCTTTAGTGGTCTTTTCACTAGACTTCTTTCTAAAAACATTATTTTCGATTCTATACTCATTTTTGAAGCAAAACTCACACACTCTTCATGATAAACCGTAACCCTAATATTACCATTAGATGTATAACTGGTTGGAATGAATGTATATATATATCAATATAAGATTTACTATATATTTTCAAATATAATTTCAATGCATTATTTAAAGTTGGAACCAGTTATATAATTTATTCACAATATGGTCTATTCGTGCATCATCTCTTATTCATCAACACAGGGTACGCCTATTTTATCCGCAATACTAATTTATAAGTTTTCAAAATATTGCTCCTCATATTGGTGGAAGAAATACTCATGTCATCTGATCTACATATATATTTTACCACAGTAATATTCTTGACACAAAATGCAAAGGTCACACTTATGATTGTACTAAAGCCTAAATTTAAAGTGAGCATGGATTACTAAAAACCTCCATGTCTAGGTTCCCTAATGTGCTCAAATGTCAATCCTATTGGTGACTAAATAATTGTTTCTTCCTAAGATTATATATTCAACCTCAACCCTGTTGAAAATATCTAATCCTATCACTCACTTTATACGTTGCCTGATTTCCTAATGTCTCTATTGATACATATTTACTCTCTTTCCTACATATTTTCCCCAGTTCATCATTGTGACTGACTCTTCACATGTGCTGACATTTACATTCACTCTCTAACTGAAACCCTATTGCTAAAGAACTTTTGGTCCAACTCCTAGACTCACTCTTATTCCTAATCCTACAGACAATCTTCCTAATCCTATGGACTATCCCTTTTGGACTGGATGATCTCTTCTAAATTCAGTCATCTGAGGTACAGCAACCTATGCCATTGTAAATGAATTTATCTGAGACCTCGGTGCAGAACATAATTCAAGCTTAGTATGCCAATCAATCGCCAAATGCCCTTCTGGGCTTCAAATCTTACCTAGATTTCTTTTTTCGTACTTATATTTCACGTCTATATTCTTATAAGTTTCAGAGGTTCCCAAACCATTATTCATCCAGCAGAATGATTACTAACCAAAATCGAACATGCTATTAACCCTAACCATACAATGTTCCGTCAATCTAACTTTACAGAAGAGGAGGGACCGAGTTGGTCTTACAATACAGGAAGGTAGGGGATCTTCCACCTGCTGAGAACCTCAAAAGTCCATGCAGAAATGATCGATGGAGAAGATTTAGGCAGCTATTTAGGACCTGAGAGAGGAAAAGTCATCTTCCACGGCAAACAACCTAGTCAGGATGAAGGGATGTTTCTGAATCAGCCTCTCTCTTCTTAATGTAGAGAAGTCGGATCAAACCAGGCCTTTGTGGAGAGCTGTTAACAGGTGCCTATGGTTTCTATACCATTCTAATTTGTGAATGTGTCACAAGAAGTAGGGGCAGCCTCCATCTTATGAGAACCTAGGAAGCAACTGTTAGGACATATTGGTGGCCAAGTCAGTGACCTCATTCAGTTCCTGAAGGAAGTGACCTCACCTACTTCCTTGGTGATGGAATTCTCTGAATTTGGGATCCAGGAAGCCAGGCACCCAAAGCCATTACCCGTCCAAGTCCCAGTGTTCTCACTTGTTTGGATTTACCAAGGATAGAATCAGTCTTTCTAGGTACCTCTTCATGTGAAGGTGGCCAAATTCCAAGAAAGCTCTGAAGAGGGGCCTTTCCTGACAAGACTGGAATTGGCTCACCACTGCCTCCTGACAACTTCACAGAGTTGGTGAATGACACCAGATCTGAGACAGGAAAGGCCATTTCAGAGGAACATCGTATGGCCTACCAGTCAGAGGACACTCAGAAGATTCACAGACCTACTTGGGGGAAGGAGGTGCCTGGGTGTGTGGATGTCAGTTTGTGGTTTTGTCTCATGTTCTGAGAATAGGTAGAAAAAACGTGATTTATTTCTTTTGGAATGGACTGTTTCTAATAAGTCATTTGACATGGTGAGTGTTTCTTTTTCTGTGTATGCCACTGTGTCCGTGGTTGTAGACATTAGAAAAGAGAATGCATCAATGAATATGTCCTGTGTAGTAGAATGCCTCCCAGCAATCAACCTGTCCAATTTATGAAAGGACTGCGGCTTGCCTTACCAATGGGAAACACCTACAACCTTCCTAAGTTCCTGTTTTCTTCCAGAATTCTGGCCAGTAGCCAGAATATGCTCATTGTTTTTTATCCATGATATGTACCACCTCCAATCACTGTGACATGATCATGTACTGAATAGCTGAAGGAATTGGCATGGCGATCATCTCAAAAAACTCAGATATCAGTGTGGCCAGGAAACTCTCAGTGGAGATTCCCTGCTTTGGGCCTTTTGCTTACATTTTGCTCTGTTGCCCTGAATGTCAGGAAGGTATTTGCCTCTGGTCACCCCTTTGTGAAGACTGAAAAAAACAGTTATCAAATGGAAATGAATGAGGATCACCTGTGGCTCTTGGCATAATTGCTTTGGAAAGGGAGGTGTCTGAATCAGCCACTTGGCCCTGTGTGAGGCTCCAGCTTAGATTCTCAGCACCTGATGGATCTAAAGAAAGATCCCATGTGTGCATCCAAAACCAAAATGACAAAAAGATCAGTCATTGTGGATGAAGTCTCTAGCCTTCTTCTGTGATGTTCCTGACTCCATCAAGTGAGAATAGGGATCCTTTGGGTCAAATGAGTTCTTCAAAGCCATGCAGAAGTGCTTGGGTTTTCTCATGACTCCAAACCACATAAAGAATCTATACCTGACATTCAGTAGGCCTCAAAATGGAGAAGCAGAGCAGTATTAACGGCAGGTCTATTTAATCACTCCTGGTTCACAGGAATGGTGTCCAGGCCACCCTGACTTTAGGCAAATGAGGGCCAAAGGTGCTCATTTTGGTCACTGTCTTGGGCTGCGCCCCTCATGGAAAAATTCAGCCAGAGGTTATGATGAGTGTCTATATGGAGAACATGAGGGCCTTGTGGGAGTGTTTAGGTTTTAATTTTGGTCATTTGTGTGGCAGTTGGAAGAAATGACTGGGTCCAACTGGTCTTGAACTCTGGTGTGAGTTCAAGGGGACTTAGAGACTGAGTTCTGGAACTGAACTCAGAGAAGTATTGCCATGAATTGTATTGGGATTTTCGCAGGCCACACATGAGAGTCGCCCTTATAAACTGAGATCTAGGTCCAGGGTGGCTTTCCACAGAGCACTGAGAATCACAGCCTGGATATCACATGATTTTTTCTAAAACACATGGCAGGCATACTTGAGCGTCAAAACACACATGGACCTCACATTGTAGACCTCAATAGTCCTGGATTTCGGTGACCTTTTGGCCACTCCTTGGGAAGACTTGCCTGTGAGAGTTTTCCAGAGGTTTCATTGAAATGAGCTTCCTCACCATTTAATGTTTCCTGAAAAAATTGAAACCCACAGTGCCTCCAACCTCATGCTTGAATAATGGCTAGATAAATACCATGAAATTCTTAAAATTCCCTTGACCAGGTTGCACAGGAGAACCTTTGGATATACTGTTGCTGACGATGAGTGTATCAGACAGTTCCTTGATTGACTGTGTTTCATGAAAATGGTGTAGAACAGAGATGCCAGTAAGTTCAAGCCTGCTGATTAGTGGACCTACAGCAGAGATGTGCAGTTTTGTGATAAAACTTCTGTCGTGGGGCCTTGTGGATCTGCCTTTGACTTCCAAATGGCTTGTGGCTGACATGGTGCATCCAGCAGACCGTTATATGTAAAGGCATCTTTTTATAAGTAGAGGTTTAAGGGAAATCTTAACAATCAGGTTATTATGGTCAAGGGGGCAAACTGTGTGGGATAGAAACATGGTTGGTGCATTCTCCTGCTGACCCTGACCCACCACACATGACAGAACCCCCTCCAGCACTGTTTTCCAGTTGAGCTCCTTGTATTCCATGAAGCAAATATTAAATTCCCAGTGCAGCACCAAGAATCACGACGAAATGTGGAGGATGATCAAATGGATACACAGCCAACATGTGGATAAACTTAGCCCCCCGTGGCCACAGTTTACCTACAAAGAGAGAATTCAGCACTGCTGCCTCATGTTCATTGGAAAATAAGAAACCATATCCACAAGGTCACAGAGATGAAGACCCAGCTTTGATGGTCTCCCTAGAAAGGAAGCTAAAGCTCCTGACAACAACATATGTTTTAAGTGCCCAACCTCAGAGACAGTTTCTCAAGAAGTCTTTAGGCAGGCAGAGGTCCATGTTTGTGGAGTGTTTACCCTGTCCCTTACTTTTGGAAACTCCTCTACCACTTCCAAGGTTGTGAACTCCTGATCGTATTCCATTCCAGATATGTAGTCATGGATTTTCTAACTCTTCTCCTCTAATTGTGTCTTACTTGGGCGTAGGTGATATCTAGGTGTTGTTCTTGATGAGAGTGGGAAAATTTTTGTGTACCACATATTTGCATACACATTGGATTCATTTTTCTATTTTCCATTCAATATACTGATTCCCTGACACTAACTCACACCCTACTAGACTCTGATTACTAATCCTAATATAATGGAGGAAAGTAACCGAAACATTATAGAAACACAAGCAGTTCAGAGGAGGCATGGTGTATAGTTGGACTTGTTATTTGCATGATAAATGGTAGGTGTTAAAAATATAGTCAATTGTTAATTGAAATAGTTCTCCATTCTTTTTAATGTTAACTTATTTCTGAATTTCTGTCTCCATTTCTCTGGAGCCTATTCAGCACATGTATTTTTATATGCACATATAGAATCCTACCTGGTATCACACGTACATTTTTGTGAGGTGGCTAACTTTGCAGATACAAATTGTGAGAAGAGATCACTCCTCCTAAACGCTTTTGGATCTTAAAATTCCACCTATGGGTGAGGTTCCTAGTTGAACAACATTATACATAAATCCATGTTCACTAAAATGAATACTTTTTAATCTGTGGATGATATATATTTCAAGATAAATTTTGATACCCATATATATTTATATATTGCTACTTTTTAATGTATCTGTGATATATATATATATATATATATATATATATATATATATATATATATATATATATATATATATATTTTACACCCTCCTGATTTTTCAAAATATGAAATATATGTGTCTTATATACACTCCCTAAATTCATTCATGTCATGAATGTGGATTTATAATAAAATGTTCACAAGATTATGCTCAGATATATTCATCCACCTGAAATATATATTTGATTCCTAGTACTGAAAACTAACTTTAGTAAATGGTCCTTTCAAATCCTAATGTTTCTACAGTAACTGACCCAGTTTAACATCAATGCAAGTAGATTCCTATGGGACATGATATGTATTTTGACATTCATTTTCATTCAACACTGGTACATTACTATTTTTTTCAGTTTTTGCACATCATAGGATATATATTTCATCCACAAGTTAGGAAATTTATACGATTTTTTTTATACTTACAATCACTTCCTGCTTCAGAACACATGTATTCCTCTATGTTTCTTGATTCGTCTTTTCATGAGACTTCTTTCCAAACACATAATTTTCCATTTCCATAATCACTTTTGAAGCTAAACTCACACACCTTTCATGATAAAACATAACCCTAATATTACCATTAGATGCATAACTCGTTGGAATGAATGATTGTATATCAATATAAGATTTCTTATATATTTTCAGATATCAATTCAATCCATGATTTAAAGTGGAAACAGTTATATTATTTATTCACAGTATTGTCAATTCATGCATTACTTCTATATTCATAGACACAGGGTACAACTCTGTGTACCCCCAACACTAATTTATACGTCTTCAAAATATTGCTCCCAGAAATGTTAGAAAAAATACTCATGTCACCTGATCTACATATACATTTTATCACTGTAATATTCTGATCACAAAATTCAAAGGTCAAACTTATGATTGTAGCAAATCCTAAATGGAAAGTGATCCTGGATTACTAAAAACATCCATGTCCAGGTTGCCTAATGCTCTCAAATGTCAATCATATTGCTTACTACATATTTGTTTCTTCCTAAGATTATACATTGAAACTCAACCTTGTTGTTAATGTCTAATCCTATCATTCACTTTATACTTTGCCTGATTTCATAATGTGTTTATTGATATCTGATTTCCTACATATTTTCTCCAGTTCATCATTGTGACTGACTCTTCACATGTGCTGACATTTACATTCACTCTCTAACCGAAACCCTATTGCTAAGGAACTTTTGTTCCAAATCCTATACACAGTCTTCTTCCTAAACCTACCAACTATATTCCTAATCCTACCGACTATCCCTTTTTGATTGGATGTTCTCTTCTACATTTAATTATCCAAGTAAAGGTCGGATGAGGTCGAAACAAGAGACCACCAAGAGACTATCTCATGCAAAAGCGCAGTGTTTATTGGGGGTCCAGCATGCTGATGCTCAGAGCTCACTTGAATAGAGTAGAGAGCCCTTAGAACAGCTTAAGCAGAGCTTATACACTTTCCTTGGTGACGGCAGGGAGGGAAGTTTATTGATAGGTCAGGGCGAGTGGTCAGTTTGCATGCAACCCAGTGAGGGAGCACATTCTGCAGTTAGTCAGTTGGGGACAGCACATTCTGGGAACAAGATTAGCAAACATTTCTCAAGATTTCAACAGTGTTTTGTTAAGCATACAGGAAAAAAGGAAGTGAAAAGTGCCTATTTAATTAACCTTTCATTCCCCACTTCTTCTTCTGGCTACTTTTAATCATAAAAGTGATCATTGCGGGGTGTCACATTCTATGTTTGCTAGTGGGGTATTACCATAAGTTTAACTCATCCAATTTGAGCTTGGAAAAAATAAATTACACGGTTGAGCAAACAGGGTTTTATAGTTAGCAATAATATGAGGATAATTATTGAACTGTCCAGGGTTGATAAATGCGTAGTTAACCAGGGGGACTGTGTGAACCAAGACTCAAACCACACTTTTTGGGCCTCTCTCTCTCATTGACACTCTTCAAGGCATCTTTTTAATTTACTCCTAGATTTTTTTACAACTCCAGTATGGTCGGCAAAAACACAACATTCACCATCAATGCAGAACAAAGGCCCCCTTCTTTCATGAAGAGGAGGTTCAACCCTTGCCTTTTCTGTAAAATAACTTCAGAGAGAGAGATTAAAGATTCCTGCAAAGCCAAGATGGAGGATTCTAATATCTTTAAGTTTTGGTCTATTGCTGCTTCTAATTGTGTCATTTGTTGTATCCCATGGACCAAGGCAGTGGTTCTTGTGCTCACGCCTGCAGCAACTCCTATTCCTAATAGGATGGCTAAAGTGATGGATATATGTTCTCAGTGGAACCGGGTTTTATGCCCCCCTATTTGAACTTCAAATGAACCTGCATTATGATAAAGCACTCTGGGAAACATCTGCACCTTTACACATTTAATCACATCGTCTTGACAATTTCATGAAAACATAAACAATGTTTAAGTCTATAGAATTATACTGTTGTAGAGACGGACAAGGCATGGCACCTAAGATACTACCAAAAACAGGGAAACTTTCCATTTTATTAGCAACCGGATTCAGAGGGCATTACTTCTGTTATAATCAATTAATTCCCTGAAACTCACGTTTAGGTAGTTTCAGAATTTTGTACCCAACATATAAGGGAAGGGGCGCAGAAGTTCACAGCCTGCAGAAGTTCACAAAAAGCAGATTTTTTTCTGTTTTATTCCTCTGTTCTGGGCAAGTTAACTTTTCAAGGACACCTGGGTGAAGGAGAGCTTTTTTTCCCCTTTATTTTTCCCCCTTCCAGCTGTTACCATGGAGCCCAGTTGGTAACTTCTTTATCTTAGAAATGTAGCCATCTCTGTGAAGCCCCAGATCAATGCCAAAGGCCTTGTTCACATATTTTGCGAAAAACTAGTAAGGGGGTGTCTAACTTAGGAGTGCTGATATTTTTAGCCAGTGACCAAGTACAACAGGGCAACATGAAAAGAGGAAGTTTATCTACTTTGAAGTCTTTCATGGGGACTCTTTTGCTGAAAGTCCTAAAGTCAGCCATGCTGAAGACTTCTGTAGAAGGTCAGTTAATGTTTTTCTGTGGGCCTGGAACATAGGGGGGAGATATGGAAGGCGTGGCTGTGAGCAGCTCCGTGGATCTGAGAATGAGGTAGCAGAGATGTGAAAGAATACTGGGAAAGGGGTTTGTGATTTTCCTAGCAACAAAAAGGTGAGCAGTAGAACAGGTAGAGCAGAGGAGAAGATGGGAGTTAGTATCCCTAAAAGCCTGTGAGGGACTTTAAATTCTTAGTAACCTGTTTTCACTAATGACAAAGAAACTTTAAAGGCCATTTTCACTACATCTTGGATAGGGGTCTGAGGGTTCTCCTCAGCTGGTTTGAGCTTTGGGTTAGCTGGTAAGAGGAACTGGTGGGACCCGGTGTGGGCACTGACTGGAGAAGAGAGGAGTGATTCAGTGGAGGGTTACCTCAGTACCTGCTACCTCAGCAAGGGGGCAATGGTCTGAGATCCGGCGGAGGTTTGTGTTTTTGATCTTGTAATTGGAGGGGAGAAATCATGTTGCTGAGGTGAGAGTGACAGCAGAGAGTCTGGAGCAGAAGGCTGAGTGTGAGGACCTATTGGAGAAGCATAGTTCAGGATGTGAGCGAAGGAGGGAAAAGGCCTCCACATAGGGAAATCTCCTTTCACCCTTTTGAGGACATTCAGAAGTTAAAAAGGTCATGCAGAATTTGAGGATCTAGAGACCCCTATAGGGGCCAACAGTTTGGGTGATCTAATTGGTAATAGGGCCAATGCTGTGTACAGAATTTGATGAGGAGTTTGGGTTCCATCATGCACTGCCTGTATGATCACATCCCTAGACTTACAGAAGAAGTCGGCATTCCCCCCACATAACCGTGACTGTTTGTGGCTTTGGTAGTCCACCGGGCAAACATAGTAATCTAGGCTAGCCAACCTGCATCTGGCTCGCGTGTCCCTACATCCATAATGATTGTTTCCATTATCAATGGTGCAGAATGGATTTAATGGAAATTTAGTGGGATCCTCTTCATCAGGTATATCCCAATAGGAAAGACCTATAGCCAGCTGACAAATGTCTGGGTGGATAGATGTCCACCAAGTCCCTAAGTGGGCTGCATGCGAGATAGATCATACTTCTTTACCAGTAGGATTTGTGATCAGCCATCGCTGCTGAACGGGTTTAATAGGTTTAGGACTACTGGTGGTCAAGGGAAGAGTCTATAGCCTTAGACACAGGGTAAATACACAATTTGAAAGTTTTACCAATCTTTTCCAGTTTCCAGCCAGAGTCTGGACAGGGCGCAGGCTTGAGATGAGAGGTATGGATCCAGGAAGTGATTCTGTGTTCCTTTACCGCTGTAGGTGTTATAAGTAGCACCTTGTATCGTCATTTCCAGTGGGGTTTCAGGGATGACACCTGATGTCGACTTATGTAGATGAAGCCTCTTACTTGATATTGATGTAGAGTCCATTCATCCCCAGGTTGATAGGCATTGGCCATCTGTTTTCACAGGTATCCCTGAGTTCTTTCAAGAGCTTTAATTCAGTCAAGCAATGGGGTGTGGAAGGAATCGTTAAGTCTTAGAGTTGGGGTTAGGTCCCTTACTGAAGGAGGGGAACCATGGACAATTTCATAGGGGGTGAGGTTACACAAAGAAACAGAGGGAGTGTTTCTTCCATGAAATAGTGCATTAGGCAGGAGCATAGTACAATCTATTATGCAGGTTTCTAAGCTTAATTTCGTTATGGTCTCTTTAATGGTTCTATTCATTCTTTCTACCTGTCCTTAACTCGGTGGTCTATAAGCACAATGTAACTTTTAATTAATCCCCAGGGTCTTGCCTAACCCCTGACTTACTTGGGCTACAAACACCAGTCCATTATCAGACCTTATTACTTTAGGCAGGCCGTATCTTGTAAAAATATCTTTCAGGATCTTCTTGACAACCATTTGCGCTGTTTCGTTTTTTTTTCTTTTTTCCTGGAAAAGGCTTCAATCCATCCTCAAAATATATCTACAAAGACTAGGCGATATTTAATTTCAAACCTTGCTGGCTTAATTTTAGTAAAGTCCACTTCCCAGAATTGTCCTGGTCTGGTTCCTCGTAGGTGCTTTTTTGCAGGAAGCTTGGAAGGGTAAGCATTAACCATGACAGACCTGACAGGCTTTTGTTACCCATTCAGTTATTTCCTTTTGCTTTGAGTCGGTTAGTAAAAAGCTCTGTTCTTCATCCTTCAGGAATGAATGCAATTTCTTTGAACCAAGGTGAGTGAGTTGATATACATTTTCTACTGACATATTTAGAGCCTTGACTATAGGAGTTTTTAATTGAAGGATTTAGAAATTCCACTTGTGGGCCTTCAGGGTTAAAAGTTATTTTGGCCCGGAGCTTGGTGAGCAGATCTCTGCCCATCAATGGGGCCTGGCATTCTGGGATTACTAAGAACGAGTGATGGATTTTTTCTTTCCCCTGGTCCATGGTCCTCTTAGTTGTCCAAACCCGATATTTTCTGCCATTAGCCCCTTGAATTAGAGACCTTTTTATTTGATAGAGAGACCAATGGGGCCATAAGGGCAGAGTATATTGCCCCTGTATCCACTTCAAAGTTTGCTAGGGTCCCCTCCACTTCAAAATTTACCCTGAGCTCTCAGAGGGGATCTGAGAACCAACATTCTTAGTCATCCTCCAGAGTCAGAATGGCTGGCTAGAGTGGCTGTCTCTTTCAATGGCACTCTTTGAAGCAGTGTCCTTTTTCTTTACAGTAGGCACATTAAATTGAGGCCAGGGGTGGCCTCTAGTCTGGGCCCCGGTATCCCTTCCTGTCTCCATGTTTCTTATTTCTGGCCTATTTGTTGTTGTGACCAGGACCTTAGTAAATGCCTTAGTCTGTCTTTTGTTTCTTTTATCCTTCCTTTGCTCCCTACTCTTCCTCACTTTCTCTCTTATAGTATACCTTCTCGGCTACTCTGACTAAATCTCTCAAAGTCATATCTTGTAATCCATCTAAGCATTGTAACTTTCTTTTAATATCCATGGCAGCTTGCCCATAAAGGCCATCTTGACAGATGACTTTTGATCCTCTGCCTGAGGATCGAAAGAGTATATCTCCTATATGCCTCCATAATTCTCTCTAAAAACATAGAGGGAGATTCATCAGGCCCTTGAATAATCTCTCTTAACTTGGCAAAATTTGTAAGTCGCCTAGCGGCCACTAAGATACCCACAATTAGAGCCCAGTGATAAGTGGACAGATGCTCCCTACCTTCAAAGGTGTTGGGGTCCCAGTTTCGTCGATTCAAGGGAAAGCCGGGTTAAATATGTTGGGAAGTTTTATCGGTCACACATCTGGTCAGAGGATATTTTTCTCTAGCATCCAGGAGGATTCTCTTTTGTTTCTCTGTCATGAAGAGAAAACCCTAGGTGTTGTTGGCAGTCATCCCAAGTAGGCTGGTGTGAAAACATCAATGACTCAACCACACCTAGGAGCC
Organism: Callospermophilus lateralis; assembly: GCF_048772815.1. Classification (NCBI taxonomy): domain Eukaryota; kingdom Metazoa; phylum Chordata; class Mammalia; order Rodentia; family Sciuridae; genus Callospermophilus; species Callospermophilus lateralis. The sequence goes on along the minus strand of NW_027512423.1, from coordinate 502,711 downwards.
GGTTGGGGTCCTCGGTAAAAGGGGGATTTTTATTTTTCCAGTTATATTGGTCTGAAGAGGAGAAAGGTAAATACTGGTAGGCTTGCATTTTTCCCCCAAGGCCGTTGTCAATCATTGGCCCCTAGGGATGGAGGGGGAGCATCATTCGAGTTCCAGGTTTTTCAATCATTCACCGCTGGTGAGTACCTTTAGCCGGGCTAGCTTCCTCCAGAAGAGGAGGGGCTGTGTGTGCCGCGGGGAAATTATCTGGAGGGCGCTGGGCTGGCTTAGCTTTCTCCAATGCTGGAGAGGTTGAGTCAGCAGCAGGGGAATCACTTAGAGGGTGTTGGTCTTTGGGGGACGTGTGCAGGAGATAAGGAGGGGGACGAGAGTCCAGTAGAGTCAAATCTTGTGTCTCAGGGAGAACAGAGGTTGGAGGAGGAGGAGGAGCAGAGGGTTTGAGAGATCATGGGGGAAGGAGTAGGAGTGGGGGTAGGGGCAAGAAAATGCTTCACCCATGAAGGAGATTTGCAGAGGTCCTGCCAAGTTAAGATATATGGCTGTTGATCCAGATGGCTATGTGGCCCTGGCTGAAAGACAATATCGTCTGACTTTTTAAATTAGTGGGAAGTAGAAAGATCTTTCTAGGGGCCATCCGAATCCAAAGGTGGGCCATTCTGAGGCACAGAGAGTCTGCCAGGTCCAGAATTTTACTGAAAAAGAAAGATTCTGAGCCCTTAAGGGTACTTTGGTCCAGTGATCAAGGGTCAGGGACAGAGGCATTGAAGTGCTCTGTCCCATAATGAAAGATACACAAACAGTAAAAGCAACGACACACGACACAGACAAGACAAGGAAATAAAGACAGACAATGGAACTTCCAACACTGAGACCAGGACTAAATATCTGGCCCAACCCGATGGGCTGGCGATACTGAATCTGAAACAAAATATCACTGAATTGAGGAAACTATTGCTCCTCGATTTCCCGAATACTCTGGAGCATCCCCCAGGGATGTGGCCTGTGGCTCTGTGACACGTATGTCAGCCACCGTAGGAGAGAGCTCACACTCTTCATTGACAGCCATTTTGCGAAGCCCTAACCTGAAACCTGAAACCAGAAAGAGGCACCATACATACCCCAAGAGGAGCCTGTTGGGGTCTCTCGTTCGCCGCTGCCGGATCTCAGTGGAACCTCCATATGTAAAGGTCAGGCGAGCATCGGGTGAAGAGACCACCAAGAGACTGTCTCATGCAAAAGCAAAGGGTTTATTGGGGATTCAGCATGCTGGGGCTCAGAGCTCACTTGAATAGAGCAGAGAGCCCTGAGAACAGCTTAAGCAGAGCTTATATACTTTCCTTGGAGAGGGCAGAGAGGGAACTTTATTGTTTCGTCTGGGCGAGTGAGCAGTTTGCGTGCAACCGGGTGAATGAGTACATTCTGCAGGTTGGCAGTTGGGGACAGCACATGCTGGGAACAAGATTAGCAAACAGTTCTCAAGATTTCAATAGTGTTTTGTTAAGCATACAGAAAAACAGCAAGCGACATTTACCTATTTTACTAAATTTTCATTACCGAATATACTTTGCCAGATTTCCTAATGTCTCTATTAAAATCTGCTTTCCTACATATTTTCCCCAGTACATCATTGTGACTGACTCTTCACAAGTGCTGACATTTACATTCACTCTATACCCGAAACCCCATAGCTAAAGAACTTTTGGTGCAAATCCTATACTTACTCTCCGTTCTAAACTTACCAACTATCGTCCTAATCCTACCGACTATCCTTTTTTTATTTTTTTTCTTAAAGAAAGAGTTAGAGAGAGAGGGAGAGAGAGAGAGAATTTTTTAACATTTAGTTTTTTTAGTACTTGGCAGACACAACATCTTTGTTTGTACGTGGTGCTGAGGATCGAACTCGGGCCGCACGCATGCCAGGCGAGCGCACTACCACTTGAGCCACATCCCCAGCCCCCCGACTATCCATTTTTGACTGGAAGTTCTTTTTGACAATCAATCATTCAAAGTACAAGGTCCTATGCCTTTGTATATTGATTTATCTGAGACATGTGTGCAGAAAATAAATCAAAGCTAAATATTGCAATCAAAGACCCAATGCACTTCTGGGCTTCAAATATTACCTTTATTTCTGTTTTCGTACTTATATTTCACCTATATATTCTTGAAAATATCGAAGGTTCGCCATACCATTATTCATTCAGCAGAATGATTCCTAACCCCAATCGAAACTGTTATTAACCCTAACCATACACTCTTCCCTCAGTCTAACTTTACAGAAGAGCAGGGACAGAGTTGATCTTACAATACAGGAATGTACGGTTTCTTCCAACTGCTGAGAAACTCAAAGGTCCACGCAAAAATGATCTCTGGAGAAATTGTAGGCACATATGTAGGAACTGAGAGAGCAAAAGTCATCTTCCATTGAAAACAACCTGGTCAGGATGAAGGGATGTGTCTGAATCAGCCTCTCTCTTCTTAATATGGAGAAGAAGGACCAAACCAGGCCAGTGTGGAGAGCACTTCCCGGGTGCCTATGGTTGATATACCATTCGAACTTTTGAAAGTGTCACAGGATGTAGGGGCAGCCTCCATTTCATGGGACACTTTGAAGCAACTGTTAGAACAAAGTGGTTGCCAAGGCAGTTACCTCATTCAGATCTTGAAGGAAGTGACCTCACCTAACATCCTTTGTGATGGAACACTCTGAACTTGGGATCCAGGAAGCCAGGCACCCAAATCCTGTCTCAGTCCCAGTCCCAGTCCCAGTGGTCTCAATTGTTCAGATTTACCAAGGACAGAGTCAGTCTTTCTTGGTACCTACGGAGGTGAGGATGCCCAATGCCAGGAAAGCTCTGAAGAGTGGCCTTTCCTGAGAAAGCAGTTAGTGGATCACCACTGGCTCCTGAGAACTTCACAGTGTTGACCAAGGAGACCAGAACTGAGACAGGACAGGACATTTCGGGGTAACATAGTATGGCCCACCAATCAGAGGACACTATGGATAGTCACAGACTGACTTGGGGGAAGAAGTTGTCTTTGTGGATGTGGCTGTTGGTTTGTGGTTTGGTCTCATGTTCTGAGAATAGGTAATAAAGGCGGTTTTTTGGTTTGAAGTGAATTGTTTCTAATAAGTCTTATGAAAAGGCGAGTGTTTCTAAGTCTGTGTATCCCACTAAGTCCGTGGTTCTAGACATCAGAAAAGAGAATGCATCAATGGATGACTCCTGTCTAGTAGAAATCTTCCCAACATTCATCCTGCCAATTTATGAATGGACTGCGGCTTGCCTTATGAATGGGCAACACCTACTATCTTCCTAAGTTTCTATTTTGTTCCTGAATTCACTCCACTCTCCAAAATAGGCTCATGGTTATGTGTCCAATATATATACCACCTCCAAGCTCTGTGACGTGGCCATGTACTGGATAGCTAAAGGGATTGGCGAGCATCTCAGAAAACTCAGATATCAGTGTGACCAGGAAAGTCTCAGTGGAGAAATCCTGCTTTGGGCCATTTGCTTACCTATTGTTCTGTTGCCCTTAATTTCAGAAAGCTTTTTGCCTCAGACTACTCCTTTGTGAAGCCTGAAGAAAAGAGTCTTCAAATGCAAATGAATGGGCATCACCTGTGGCTCTTTGCTTGATTGCTTTGGAAAGGGATGTGTCTGAATCAGCCTCATGACCCTGTGTGAGGCTGTGGCTTAGATTCTTAGCACCTGATGGATCTAAAGAAAGATACCATGTGTGCATCCAAAACCAAAATGGCCAAATGAGGAGTCATTGTGGATTAAGTCTTTTGCTTTCCTCTGTTAGGTTCCTGAAATCCATCAAGTGAGAATAGGGATCTTTTGGGTCAAATGAGTTCTTCAAACCCTGCAGAGACTAGCCCAGAGGTGCTTGGCTTTTCTCATGACTCCAAATCACATAAAGAATCTATACCTGAAAGTAAGTAGGCCCCAAATTGGAGATGCCGAGCAGTATTAAGTGCAGGCCTATTTAATCACTCTTGGTTCTCAGGAAGGGTGTCCAGGCCACCCTGACTTTAGGCAAATGAGGGGCAAGGGAACTTATTTGGATACTGTCTTTGTCTGTGCCCCTCATGGAAATTTCCAGCCAGAGGTTATGATAAGTGACTATATGGAGAATGTTGAGGGCCATGTGGGAGTGTTTTGGTTTTAATTCTGGTCATTTGTGTGGCGGTTGGAAGAGATGACTTAGTTCACCTGGGCTTGAACTCTGGTGTTATTAGAGACTGAATTCTGGAACTGTCCTCAGAGAAGTATTGCCATGAATTGTGTTGGAATTTTAGGAGGCAACACATGAGAGTCATCCTGAAAACTGAGATCCTGGCCAAGGTGGCTTCCACAGAGCACTGGGAATCTCAGCCAGGATTTCACGTGATTTTATTCTGAAAGTCTTGGCAGCCATAATTGAGAGTCAAAACACACATAGACCTCACATTTTAGACCTCAATGGGCCTGGATTCATGTGAAATATTGGCCACTCTTTGGGAAGCCTTGCCTGTGAGAGTTCTCCAGAGATTTCTTTGAAATGAGCTTCCTCACCATTTAATGTTTCCTAAATAATTTGAAACCCACAGTGCCTCCAACTTCATCTTTGAAAAATAGCTAAATACATACCATGAATTTTTTGAAATTTCAATGACCAGGTGGCAATGGAGAAACTTTGGATGACTTGTTGCTGGTCATGAGTGTACCAGACTGTGCTTGGATTTACTTGGTTTCATGAAAACAGTGTAGAAAAGAGATCCCTGTAAGTTGGAGACTGCTGAGTAGTGGGCCTAGAGCAGTGGTGTGCAGGTATGTGATAAAACATCTGTGGTGGTAAAATGTGGATCTGCCCTTGGATTCCAAATGGCTTGAGAATGACATGGTGAAGTCAGCAGACCCTATTATATAAAAGCATCTTGTTATATGGAGAGGTTTCTGGGCAATGTTCAGAATCAGATTGCTATGGACAAGCGGGCAAGCTATGTGGGGTAGAAGCCTGGTTGGTGCATTTTCCTGCAGACCTTGACCCACCACATGTGACAGAACTCCCTCCATCACTGGTACCTGTTGAACTCCTTGTATTTCCTGAAGCAAATACCAAATTCACAGTGCAGCAGCAAGAAACACCTCGAAAAGTGGAAGATGATCAAATGGCTTCACAGTTCACATGGGAAGACACTTAGACCCCAGTGGCCACAGTTTACCTACAAAGAGAGAATTCAGCACTGCTTCCTCATGTTCATTGGAAAATAAAAAAACATATCTTCCAGGTCACAGAGATCAGACCCAGCTTTGTTGGTCTCACTAGAAAGGATGCTAAAATTCCTGACAACAACATATATTTCAAGTGCCCAACCTCAGAGGCAGTTTCTCAAGAGTCTTTAGGCCCAATGAGCTCCATGTTTGTGGAGTGTTTACCCTGTCCCTCACTTTTGGAAACTCCTCTACCACATCCAAGATTGTGAACTCCTGAATATTTTCCATTTCCGATATGTATTCACAGATTTCCTAACTCTTCTTCTCTAATTGTGTTTATTTGGGGCAAAGGTAATGTAAAGGCAATGTTCTGGATGAGAGTGGGAATATTTTTGTGTAGCACATATTTGCATACACATTGGATTCATTTTTCTATTTTCCATTCGAATTACTGAATTCCTGACACTAACCCATACCCTAATAGACTCTGACTACTAATCCTAAAATGATGGACAAAAATAACCAAACAGAATGGAAATGAAAGCAGTTCAGAGATGGCATGGTGTATAGTTGGACTTTCGTTTTGAATGATAAAGGGTAGGTGTTATAAATCTAGTCAATTTTTAATTGAAATTGATCTCCATGTGTTTTTAAAGTTAACAAATATGTGAATTCCTGTCTCCCTTTCTCTGCAGCCTGTTCAGCACATGTATTTTTATATGCAAATATAGAAACATAACTGGTATCACACGTATATCCTTGTGAGTTTGGCTGTCTTGGGAGATACAAATTGTGGGAAGAGATCACTCCTCATAAACGTTGTTGGAACTGAAACTTCAACATATGGGTGAACTTCCTAGTTGAACAATATTATACACAAATCCATGTTCAGTAAAATGATTATTTTTGGATCTGTGGATGATATATGATTCATAGTGAATTTCGATTGGCATGCATATTGATACATTTTCGTTTCTGTGTGTGTGTGTGTGTGTGTGTGTGTGTGTATATATATATATATATATATATATACATAAATGCACACACACATATCTATATCTATATCTATATCTATATATATAAACTCTCAAGATTTTTCAAAATATGAAATATATGTTTCTTATTATACACTCCCTAAATTCATTCGTGTTCATATATGTAAATTAATAGTCAACATTTCACAAGATTATTCTCATAAAAATTCATCCACTTGAAATACGTATTTGTTTCCTAGTACTGAAAACTAACTTCAGTGAATAGTGCATACAAATCATAATATTTCTACAGTAACTGACCCAGTTTAGCATCAATGCAAGTAGATTCCTATGGGATATGATGTGTATTTTGACGTTCATTTTCATTCAAAACTGGTGCATTACTATTTTTTCAGTTTTTGCACATCATTGGATATATATTTCATCCACAAGTTAGGAAATTTATAGGCTTTTTTTATACTTACAATCAAATCCTGCTTCAGAACATATGAATTCCTCTATATTTCTTGACTCAGCTTTTCATGAGATTTCTTTCCAAACACATTATTTTCCATTTCCATAATCACTTTTGAAGCTAAACTCACACACCCTTCATGATAAAACATAACCCTAATATTACCATTAGATGTATAACTCGTTGGAATGAATGATTGTATATCAATATAAGATTTTTATATATTTTCAGATATCAATTCAATCCATGATTTAAAGTGGAAACAGTATATTATTTATTCACAGTATTGTCAATTCATTCATTTCTTCTACATTCATAGACACAGGGTACAACTCTGTGTACCCCCAATACTAATTTATACCTCTTCAAAATATTGCTCCCAGAAATGTAAGAAGAAATACTCATGTCACCTGATCTACATATACATTTTATCACAGTAATATTCTGATCACAAAATGCAAAGGTCACACTTCTGATTGTAGCAAATCCTAGATGGAAAGTGATCCTGGATTACTAAAAACATCCATGTCCAGGTTTCCTAATGCTCTCAAATGTCAATCATATTGGTGACTAAATATTTGTTTCTTCCTAAGATTATATATTGAAACTCAACCTTGTTGATAATGTCTAATCCTATCATTCACTTTATACTTTGCCTGATTTCATAATGTGTGTATTGATATCTGATTTCCTACATAATTTTCCCAGTTCTTCATTGTGACTGACTCTCCACATGTGCTGAAATTTACATTCACTCTCTAACCGAAAACCTAGGGCTATTGAACTTTTGGTCCAAATCCTATACTCACTCTTCTTCCGAAACAGACCGACTATCTTCCTAATCCTAACAACTATCCCTTTTTGACTGGATGAACTCTTCTACATTCAATCATCCAGGGTACAAGATGATATGCCATTGTATATTGATTTATCAGAGACATCTGTGCGAACGAAATTCAATGCTAAGTATTCCAATCAAGGGCCCAATGCCCTTCTGGGCTTAAAATCTTACCTAGATTTCTGTTTTCATACTTATATTTCAAATCTATATTCTTATAAATATCCCAGGTTCCCAATACCATTATTCATCCAGCAGAATGATTCCTAACTCAAATAGAACATGTTATTAACCCTAACCATACATTGTTCCCTCAATCTAACTTTATAGAAGAACAGGGACAGAGTTGGTCTTAATATAGAGGAATATAGGGGATCTTCCACCAGCTGAGAACCTCAAAGGTCCATGCAGAAATTATCCCTGGGGAAGATGAAGGCAGCTATAAAGGACCTGAGAGGGCAAAAGTCATCATGTAAGGCAAACAACCTGGTTAGGATGAAGGGATGTTTATGAATCAGCCTCTCTGTTCTTAATGTAGAGAAGATGGACCAAACCAGGTCTGTGTGAGAGCTGTTCCCGGGTGCCTATGGTTGATATATCGTTCTAAGTTGTGAAAGTGTCACAGAAAGTAGGGGCAGCCTCCATCTCATGGGACCCTTTGAAGGAACTGTTAGGACAAAGTGGTTGCCAAACCAGTGACCTCATTCAGTTCCGAACGGAAGTGACCTATCTCACTTCCTTGGTCTTGGAACACTCTGAACTTGGAATCCCAGAAGCCAGGCACACAGAACCAGTCCCAGACCCAGTCCCACTGGGCTCACTTGTTTGGTTTTACCAAGGACAGAATCAGTCTTTCTTGGTACCTACTGATTTGAGAATGGCCAAATGCCAGGAGAGCTTTGGAGAGTGGCCTTTCCTGAGAAAGAAGGTAGTGGCTCAAAGCTGGCTCCTGACAACTTCAAAGAGTTTGCCAAGGAGTCCAGATCTGAGACAGTACAGGGCATTTTGGGGGAACATAGTATGGTACAACAATCAGAGGAAATTCCGGAGAGTCAAAGACCTACTTGGGGGAAGAAAGTCCTATGTTGTTGTGGGTGTGAGTTTGTTGTTTTTTCTCATGTTCTGAGAATTGGTAGGAAAGGCAGTTTGTTTGATTTGAAGTGGACTGTTTCTAGTAAGTCGTTTGACAAGGCAAGTGTTTCTATGTCTATGTATCCACTGTGTTTGTAGTTGTAGACATTAGAAAACATAATGCATCAATGAATGTGTCCTGTCTAGTATAATGCTTCCCAGAATTCATACTGCCCAATTTATGATTGGACTGCAGCTTTCCTTATGGATGGGTAGCAATTACTATCTTCCTAATTTCCTGTTTTATTCCTGAATTCTGGCCACTCTCCGGAATAGGCTCATGGTTTTCTGTTCAAGATACTGTGACATGGCCATGTACTGGAGAGCTGAAGGAAATGGGAGCATCTCAGGAAACTCAGATATCAGTGTGACCAGTAAAGTCTATGTGGAGAAACCCTGCTTTGGGAATTTTGCTTACCTATGGTTCTGGTGCTGTGAATATCTAGAAGGTCTTTGCCTTAGGCCACCCCTTTGTGAATCCTGTAGAAAAGAGTTTTCAAATGGAAATGAATAGGCATCACCTGTGGCTCTTTGTTTTATTGCTTTGTAAAGAGATGTGTCTGAATCAGCCCCTTGGCCCAGTGTGATTATTTGGAGAAGTAGATCAGTATTAATGGCAGGCCTATTTGATCATTCCTGGTTAACAGGAAGGGTTTCCAGGCCACCTTGACTTTAGGCAAATTAGAGGCAAGGGAGATTATTTTGCACACTGTCTTGGTATGCACCCCTCATGGAAACCTCAACCCAGAGGTTATGATGAGTTTCTATATAAAAGAAGATGAGGGCCATGTGGGAGTGTTTTGGTATTAATTGTGGTCAGTTGTGTGGCAGTAGGAAGAGATTCCTGGATCAACCTGGGCTTGAACTATGGTGTGATTCCCCTTAGAGACTGAGTTTTGGAACTGAACTCAGAGAAGTATTACCATGAATTATGTTGGGATTTTAGAAGGCCACGCAGGAGAGTTGCCCTTGGAGACTGAGATTTAGGCCCAGGATGGCTTTCCACAGAGCACTGGGAATCTCAGCTAGGATATCACAGGATTTCATTCTGAAAGACTTGGCAGCCATATTTGAGAGTCAAATAACACATGGAACTCACATTGTAGACCTCAATGGGCCAGGCTTCATTTGACCTTTTGGCCACTCTTTGGGAAGACTTGCCTGTGAGAGTTCTCCTGAGCTTTCATTGAAATGAGCTTCCTCACCATTTAATGGTTCCTGAATGAATTGAAATCCACAGTGACACCAACTTCATCCTTGAAAAATGGCTAGATAAATACCATGGAATAATTCCCAAGAGCAGGTGGCACTGGAGAATCATTGGATGTTCTGTTGCTGATCATGAGTGTACCAGACAGTGCCTTGATTTACTGGGTTTCATGAAAATGGTGTAGAACAAAGATGCCAGTACGTTGGAACCTGCTTAGTAGTGGGCCTAGAGCAGTGGTTTGCAGGTGTATGATAAAACATCTGTGATGGGGCCACATGGATCTGCCATTGGCTTCCAAATGCCTTTTGACTGACATGGTGCAGCCAGCAGACTCTTATATGTAAAGGCATCTTGTTACATTGAGAGGTTTTAGTGCAATGTTCAGAATTGGGTTGCTACAGACAAGGGGGCAAGCTTTGTTGAATAGAAGCCTGGTTGGGGCGTTCTCCTGCACACCCTGACCCACCACACGTGAGAGTACTCCCTCCAGCACTGTGTCCCTGTTGAACTCATGGTATTTACTGAAGCCAATACCAAACTCCCAGTGCAGCAGTAAGAATCACCAGGAAAAGTGGAGAATGACCAAATGGCTTCTCAGTCCACACGAGGAGACACTTAGCTCCCAGTGGCCACAGTTTACCTACAATGAGGGAATTTAGAACTGCTGCCTCATGTTCACTAGAAAAGAAGAAACCATGTCCTTCAGGTCACATATATGCATATCCAGCTTTGATTGTCTCACTACAAAGGAAGCTGAAGCTCTTGACAACAACATATATTACAAGGGCCCAACCTCAAAGGCAGTTTCTCAAAGAGTCATTAGGCCAGCAGAACTCCATATTTGTGGAGTATTTACCCTATCCCATACTTTTGGAAATTTCTCTACCGCCTCCAAGGCTGTGAACTCCTGAGCATTTTCATTTCCACATATGTATTCACAGATTTTCTAACTCTTCTCCACTAATTGTGTCTTAATTGGGGCGAAGGTTATGTCAAGGCATTGTTCTGGATGAGAGTGGGATGATTTTTGTGTAGCACATATTTGCATACACATTAGATTCATTTTCATATTTTCCATTTGAAATACTGAATCCCTGACATTAACCCATAACCTACTAGACTCTGACTACTAATCCTAATATGATGGAGAACAAGAAACCTAACAGAATAGAAATACAGGCCGTTCATAGGAGGCATGGTGTATACTTAGACTTCCGTTCTGCTTTATCAAGGGTATGTGTTATAAATCTAGTCAACTTTTCATTGTAATAGTTCTCAATGAGTTTTTAAGGTTAACACATATGTAAATTTCTGTCTCCCATTCTCTGTAGCCTATTCATCACATGTATTTTTTATGCATATTTAGAATCCTCCTGGTATCACAAGTACATTTTTGTAAGCTCACTGATTTTGAAAGATACATATTTTGATAAGATATCAATCCCCCTAAATCATGATGGAACTGAAAATTAAACCTATTGGTGAATTTCCTAGATGAAAAACATTATATATAAATCGATGTTCAGTAAAATGAATATTTTTGGATATGTGGATGATATGTATTACATGGTGAATTTCGATTAGCATATAGATTGCTACATTATAATGTCTGTGTGTGTCTGTCTATATATATATATATATATATATATATATATATATATATATATATATACTGTCCAGATTTTTCAAAATGTGAAATATATGTTTCTTATTATACACTCCCTAAATTCACTCATGTTTCTATATGTGGTTTATAATCAACTTTTCACAAGATAATTCTCAGAAATATTCATCTGCCTGAAATACATAATTATTTCCTAGTACTGAAAACTAACTTCAGTGAATGGAGCTTACAAATCCTAATATTTTTACAGTAACTGAATCAGTTAAACATCAATGCAAGTAGAATCCTACGGGACATGATGTGTATTTTGAAGTTCATTTTTATTCAATATTGGTACATTATTATTTTTTCAGTTTATGGACATCATAGGATATATGATTTCATCCACAAGTTCAAAAATTTATAGGCATTTGTTTCACTTTTAATCACGTCCTGCTTCAGAACACATGTATTCCTCTAAGTTTCTTGACTGGTCTTTTCATGAGATTTCATACCAAACACATTAATTTTGATTTCCATAATCACTTTGGAAGCAAAACTCACATACCATTCATATTAATTATCACTCTGATATTACCATTAGATGTATAACTGGTTTGAATGAATGATTGTATGTCAATATAAGATTTCTTATATCTTTTCAGATATCAATTCTATCCATTATTTAAAGTGGAACCAGTTATATTATTTATTCCCACTATGGTCTATTCATGCATTATCTCTATATTCATAGACACAGTGTACACCTCTTTGTACCCCCAATACTAATTTATACGTCTTCAAAATATTGCTCCCTGAAATGGTGGAAGTGGACTCATGTCACCTGATCTTCATATACATATACATTTAATCACAGAAATATTCTGGACACAAAATGCAAAGGTCACACTTATGATTGTATAAAAGCCCAAATGGAAAGAAAACATGGATTACTAAAAACATCCATGTCCAGGTTCCCTAATGCTCTCAAATGTCAATCCTATTGGTGACTACACATGTGTTTCTTCTTAAAATTATATATTCAAACTCAACCCAATGGAAAATGTCTAATCCTATCCCTCACTTTATAATTTGCCTGATTTCATAATGTCTCTATTGCTATCTGCTTTCCTACATATATTCCCCAGTTCATCATTGTGACTGACTCTTCACATGTGCTGACATTTACTTTCACACTCTAATAAATAACCTATTGCTAAAGAACTTTTGTTCCAAATCCTATACTCACTCTTCTTCCTCAACATACTAACTATCTTCTTAATCCTACCGAGTATCCCTTTTTGACTGGATGTTCTCTTCTACATTCAATCATTCAAGTAACAAGGTCTTATGCTATTGTGTATTGATTTATCTGAGACATCGGTGCAGAATGTAATTCAACGCTAAGTATCACAATCAAGGGCCCAATGCCCTTCTGGGCTTTAAATCTTACTTAGATTTCTTTTTTCATACATATATTTCATCTCTATATTCTTAAAATAATCACAAGTTTCCAATACCATTATTCATGCAGCAGAATAATTCCTAACCCAAATGGAACATGTTATTAACACTAACCATACACTGTTTGTGTTAATAACATGTTTACAGAAGAGCAGGGACAGTGTTGATCTTACAATACAGGAATGTAGTGGATCTTCCATCTGCTGAGAACCTCAAAGCGCCATGCAGAAATGATCCCTGGAGAAGATGTAGGCAGGTATGAAAGACCTGAGAGAGCAAAAGTCATCTTCCATCGCAAACAACCTGGTCAGGATGAAGGGATGTTTCTGAATCAGCCTCTCTCATCTTAATGTAGAGAATATGGACAAAACCAAGACTGTGTGGAGAGCTGTTCCTGGTTCCCTATGGTTGATATACCATTCTAATTTGTGAAAGTGTCACAGGAAGTTGGGGCAGCCTCCATCTCATGGGACCGTTGAAAGAAACTCTTAGGACAAAGTGGTTGCCGAGGCAGTGATCTCATTCAGTTCCTGAAAAAAGTGACCTCAACTCACTTCCTTATTGATGGAACTCTCTGAACATGGGATCCAGGACGCCAGGCACCCAGATCCAGTCCCAGTCCCAGTCCCAGTGGTCTCACTTGTTTGGATTTACCAAGGACAGAATCAGTCTTTCTTGGTTCCTCCTAAGGTGAGGAGGCCAAATGCCTGGAAAGCTCGGAAGATGGGCTTTTCCTGGAAAAGCAGGTAGCGGCTCAATCCTGGTTCCTGACGACTTCACAGTGTTGGCCAAGGAGACCAGATCTGAGACAGAACAGGACATTTTGGGGGAACATAGTATGGCCCACCAGTCGGAGGATACTCCGGATAGTCTCATACCTATTTGGGGGAAGAAGGTGTCATTGTCAGTGTGGGTGTGGGTTTGTGGTTTTGTCTCATGTTCTGAGAATAGGAAGGAAAGTCAGTTTGTTTGGTTTGGAGTGAACTGTTTTTAGTAAGTCGTTTGACAAGGCAAGTGTTTCTGGGTCTGTGTATCACACTGTGTCTGTGGTTGTAGACATTAGAAAAGAGAATGCATCAATGGATATGTCCTGTCTAGTAGAAAGCTTCCCAGCATTCATCCTGCCCATTTTATGAATGGACTGTGGATTGCCTTATTAATGGGCAATACCTGCTACCTTCCTAATTTGCTGTTTTCTTCCAGAATTCTGGACATTCTCCAGAATAGGCTCATGGTTTTGTGTCTAAGTTATGTACAACCTCCAAGCTCTGTGACAAGGCAATGTTCTGGATAGCTGAAGGAAATGACGAGCATCTGAGAAAACTCAGATATCAGTTGACCAGGAAAGTCTCAGTGGAGAAACCCTGCTTTGGGCCATTTGCTTATCTATTTTTCTGTTGCCCTGAGAGTCAGGAAGTCTTTGTCTCACGCCACCCCTTTGTGAATCCTGAACAAAATAGTTTTCAAATGGAAATAAATAGGCTTCACCTTTGGCTCTTTCGTTAATTGATTTGGAAAGAGTTGTGTCTGAATCAGCCTCTTGGCCCAGTGTGATTCTTTGACTTAGATTCTCAGCACCTGATGGATCTAAAGAAAGATCCCATGTGTGCATCCAAATCAAAAATGTCAAAAAGAGCTGTCATTGTGGATGAAGTCTCTTGCCTTCCTCTGTAAGGTTCCTGAATTCCATCAAGTGAGAATAGGGATCATTTGGGTCAGATGAGTTCATCAAAGCCCTTCAGAGGCTATCCCGTAGGTGCTTAGGTTTTCTCATCACTCCAATTCACATAAAGTATCTTTAACCGACACTCAATAGGCCTCAAATGGGAAAAGTGGTGCAGTATTACGGGCAGGCCTTTTTGATCACTCCTGGTACAAAGGAAGGGTGTCCAGGCCACCCCGAATTTAGGCAAATGAGGAGCAATGGAGCTTATTTTGGACACTGTCTTGGGCTGCGTCCCTCATGGACACCTCCAGCCAGAGGTTATGATGAGTGTCAATATGGAAGAAGATGAGGGCCATGTGGGAGAATATCGGTTTTATTGTGGTCATTTGTGTGGCAGTTGGAAGAGATGACTGGGTCCACCTGGGCTTGAACTCTGGTGTGATTCCCCTTAGAGACTGAGTTCTGGAACTCATCTCAGAGAAGTATTGACATGAATTGTGTTTGGATTTGAGGAAGCCACGCATGAGAGTCATCTTTGGAAACTGAGATCAAGGCCCAGGGTAGCTTTTCAGAGGGCACTCTGATCTCAACCAGGATATCACATGATTTTATTCTGAAAGACTTGGAAGCCATTGTTGAGAGTCAAAACAGACAATGACATCACATTTTAGACCTCAATGGCGCTGGCTTCATGTGACCTTTTGGCCACTCTTTGGGAAGCCTTGCCTGTGAGAATTCTCCAGAACTTTCATTGAAATGAGCTTCCTCAACATTTAATGGTTCCTGAATGAATTGAAACCCACAGTGCATCCAACTTCATCCTTGAAAAATGGCTAGATAAATACCATGAAAATTTTCAATTTCCCATGACCAGGTGGCACTGGAGAACCAATGGATATTCTGTTGCTGATCATGAGTGTACCAGACAGTGCCTTGATTGATTGGGTTTCATGAAAATAAGTTGGAGCCTGCTGAGTAGTTGTCCTAGAGTAGTGTTTGGCACGTGTGTGAAAAACATCTGTGGTGGGGCCATGTGGATCTGCCATTGGCTTCCAAATGGCTTGTGACTGACATGGTGCAGTCAGCAGACCCTCCTATGCAAAGGCATCTTGTTATATGGTGAGGTTTCAGGGCAATGTTTACAATCAGGTTGCTATGTTTAAGGGGGCAAGCTATGTGGGATAGAAGCCTGGTTGGTGCATTCTCCTGCATACCCTGACCCACCACGCCTGACAGAACTCGCTCCAGCACTGTGTCCCAGTTGAACTCCTTGGATTCCATGAAGCAATTACTAAACTCCCAATGCAACAGCAATAAACACATATAGAATCCTACCTGGTACCACACCTACATTCTTGTGAGGTGAACGACTTGGCAGATACAAATTTTGAGAGAAGATCACTCCTCCTAAACACCGTTGGAACTGAAAATATAACCAATGGATGAGCTTCCTAGTTTTACAACATTATACATAAATTCATGTTCAGTAAAATGAATATTTTAGATCTGTGAATGATATATATTTCATGATGAATTTCGAATAGCATATATATTGCGAGTTTTTAATGTGTTTGTGTGTATGTATATATATGTGTATATATATACATACACACATTCTCCAGATTTTTCAAAATATGAAATATTTGTATCTTAATATACACTCCCTTAATTCATTCATATTCATGTATGTGGATTTATGATGATCTTTTCTAAATATTATTCTCAGAAATATTCATCCACCTGAAATACTTTTTTGTTTTTTGTACTGAAAACTAACTTCAGTGAATGTTGCATACAAATCCTAATATATCTAGAGTAACTGACCCAGTTTAACCTCAATGCAAGAAGATTCATATGGAACATGATGTGTATTTTGATGTTCATTTTAATTCAACACTGGTACATTACTATTTCTTCAGTTTATGCACATCATAGGATATATATTTCATCAAAAAGATCACAAAATTATAGGCATTTTTTCACTTTCAATCACTTCCTCCTTTAGAACACATGTATTCTTCCATATTTCTTAACTGGTCTTCTCAAGATTCTTTTTTCCAAACACATTATTTTCGATTTTCATAATCACATTGAAGCAAAACTCACACACCCTTCATGATAAACCATAACCCTAATATTAACATTGATGTATAACTTGTTGGAATGAATGATTGTATATCAATATAAGATTTTTCATATTTTCAGATATCAATTCAATCCACCATTTAAAGTGGAACCAGTTATATTACTTATTCACAGTTGGTCTATTCATGCATTATCTCTATATTCATAGACACAGGGTACACCTGTTTGTACCCCAAATACTAATTTATAAGTCTTCAAAATATTGCTCCCAAAAATGGTGGAAGAAATTCTTATGTCACCCGATCTATGTATACATTTTATCACAGTAATATTCTGGACACAAAATTCAAAGGTCAAACTTATATTTGTACCAAAGCCTAAATGGAAAGTGAACATGGATTACTAAAATCATCATTTTCCAATTTGCCTAATGCTTTCAAATATCAATCCTATTGATGACTACATATTGGTTTCTTCCTAAGATTATATATTCAAACTCAACCCTGTTGAAAATGTCTAATCCTATCACTGACTTTATACTTTGCCTGATTTTGTAATGTCTGTATTGATATCTGCTTTCCAACATATTTTCTCCAATTCATCATTGTGACTGACTCTTCACTTGTGTTGACATTTACATTCACTCTGTAACCGAAACCCTATTGCTAAAGAACTTTTGTTCCAAATTTTATACTAACTCTTCTTCCTAAACCTACTGACTATCTTCCTAATTTTACCGACTATCACTTTTGAATGGATGTTCTCATCTACATTCAATCATCCAAGTAAATGTAGGGCGAGTGTCAGAGGATGAGACCACCAAGAGACTATCTCATGCAACAGAAAGGGTTTATTTGGCGTCCAGCATGCTGGGGCTCAGAGCTCACTTGAATAGAGCAGAGAGCCCTGAGAACATCTTAAGCAGAGCTTATATAATTTTCTTGGGGAGGGCAGGGAGGGAAGTTTATTGATGGGTCAGGGCGAGTAAGCGGTTTGTGTGTAAACGCGTGAGGGAGTACATTCTGCAGTTTGGCAGTTGGGGACAGCACATTCTGGGAACAAGATTAGGAAACATTTCTCAACATTTCAACAGTGTTTTGTTAAGCGTACAGAAAAACAGGAAGTGACAAGTACATATTTTATTAACATTTCATTCCCCACTTCTTCTTCTGGCTACTTTTAATCATAAAAGTGATTGTTGGGGGGTGTCACATTTTATGTATGCTAGTGGGGTATTAACATAAGTTTAACTTGTCCAATTTGAGCTTGGAGAAAAGAAATTACATGGTTGAGAAACAGGGTTTTATAGTAAGCAATAAAATGAGGATTATTATTGGACCGGCCAGGGTTGATTAAAATGTAGTTAACCAGGGGGACTGTGTAAACCAAGACTCAAACCACCAATTTTGGGTCTCTATCTCTCTTTGATGCTCTTCAAGGCATCTTTTTAATTTACTCATAGAGTTTGTTACAACTCCAGTATGTTAGACATAAAAAAAAAAAAAAATTTTTTTTCCTCAATGCAGCACAAAGGCTCCCTTCTCTCCTGAAATGGAGGTCCAACCCTCGACTTTTCTGTAAAACAACTTCTGCCACAGTCTTTGGCTGGGCACAAATCACGAGTCTCCACACAGCTTGTAGATTCAAACAGCAATTCTTTATTCCCGAACTCACACCGGCTGTCTACAAACACGCTCTGGGGGAATCCACGTTCTCTGCCCAAATCCACTCTCTCCCAAATCCACTCCACATGGGCTTCTGTCTCCCAAAATATACTGTCTGACCCTAAGCACTCAAGAGGAACTCAGCAGCAGGATATGCCCTATTCTAAAGGGGAAACACCCTAATCTCCTATTATGCTAAACTGCCCTATTCTAAAGGGGGAACACCCTAAACACGGATCCTGCCCTGGTCCTTGAGCAAGGTCACCTTTCAGAAGTCGTTCCACTAGACAGCATGGGAGTAAGCTGGCAAGGAATTTGTCATACCTACTTGGCTGATGGCTCCCAGCAAACTTCAAAGAGAGAGGTAAAAGATTCCTGCAAAGCTGTGATGGAATTTTCTAATATCTTTAAGTTTTGATCTATTGCTGCTTCTAATTGGGTCATTTGTTGTGTCCCATGGACCAGGGCAGTGGTTCCTGTGCGAACCCGGGCAGCAACTCCTATTCATAATAGAATGGCTAAGGTGAGAGATATATGTTCCCACCTGAACCGGGTTGTATGCCCCTCTATTTGATCTTCAAATGAACCTGCATCATAACAGAGCATCTGGGAAACATCTGTACCATTACACAATTAATCACTTCTGTTGACCATTTCATAAAAACATAAACAACGTTTAAGTATATAGAATTATATTGTTGTAGGGATGGAAAAGGAAAGGCACCTAAGATAGCACCAAAGACAAGGAAACAGTCATATTTGGTTGCAACCAGATTCAGAGGGCATTGCTTCTGTTGTAATCAATTAATCCCCTGAAACCCAAGTTTAGGTAGTTTCAGAATTTTGTACCCAACATGTAAGGGAAGGGGCTCTGAAGTTCACAGTCTGTAGAAGTTTACAAAGAGCAGTTTTTGTTTCTGATTTTTCCTCAGTTCTGGGCAAGTTAAATTTTCAAGGACACCTGGGTGGGGGAGAGCTTTTTTTCCCCCTTTTTTCCCTCTGCCAGCTGTTTCCACAGAGCCCAGTTTGCAACTTATCCATCTTACAAATGTAGCCATCTCTATGAAGCCCCAGCTCAAGGCCAGAGGCCTTGATCACATATGTTGTGAAAAACTAGTAAGGGTGTGTCTAGCTCAGGAGTGCTGATTTTTTTCAGCCAGTTGCCAGGTAGACCAGGGCAACAAAAAAAGAGGAAGTTTATCTACACTGAACTCTTTTATAGGGACTCTTTTGCTGAAAGTCCTAAAGTTAGCCATGGTGAAAACTTCTGGATAAGGTCAGTTAAGACTTTCCTGTGGGCCTGGTACAGAGGGGGAAGACGGGGAATGCAGGGCTGAGCGCAGCTCTTTGGATCTGAGAATGAGGAAGGAGAGATGTAAAAGAATAATGGAAAAGGGTTTTGAGATCTTCCTAGCACCAAAAACATGAGTAGTAGAACGGGTAGAACAGAGGGGGAGATGGGAGTGAGTATCCCAAAAAGCCTGTAAGGGACTTTAAATTCTTAGTAACCTGTTTTCAGTGATGACAAAGCAACTTTAAAGGCCATTTTCATTACATCTTGGATAGGGGTCTGAGGGCTCTTCTCAGCTGGTTTGAGCTTTGGGTTAGCTGGTAAGAGGACCTGGTGGGACCTAGTGTGGGCACTGACAGGAGAAGATAGGAGTGAGTGAGTGGAGGGTTACCTCAGTACCTGCTACCTCAGCAAGGGGGCAATGGTCTGAGAAACGGTGGAGGTTTGGGTTTTTAATATAGTAATTGGAGGGGAGAAATCAAGTTGATGATGTGGGAGTGACAACAGAGAGTCTAGAGCAGAAGGCTGAGGGTGAGCATGTATTGGAGAAGCATAGTTCACGATGTGAGCAAAGGAGAGAAAAGGCCTCCACATAGAGGAATCTCCTTTCACCCTTTTGAGCACTTGCAGAAGTTAAAAAGGTCACACAGAATTTGAAGATCTAGAGACCCCTCAGGGGGCCATCAGTTTTGGTTGTCTAATTGGTAATATGGCCAATGCTGTGTACAGAATTTGATGAGGAGTTTGGGTTCCATGTGGCAGTCCCTGTATGCTCACATCCCCATGACTTACAGAAGATGTCGGCGTTTCCAGCACACAGCCTTGACTGTTTGTGGCTTTGATAGTACACTGGGCAAACATAGTAATCTAGGCTAGCCAACCAGCATCTGGCTCGCGTGTCTCTACATCAATAATGTTTGTTTCCATTATCTATGGTATGGAAGGAATTTAATGGAATTTTAGTGGGATCCTCTTCATTAGGGATATCCCAATAGGGAAGACCTATACGCAGCTGACAAATGTCTGGCTGGAGAGATGGCCACCAGGTCCCTAAGCGGGCTGTATGCAAGATAGACCATACTTCCTTTCCAGTAGGATTTGTGATCAGACATCGCTGCTGAACAGGCTTATGAGGGTTAGGACTACTGGTGGTCAAGGGGAGAGTCTATAGCCTTATCCACACAGCGAATCCACAATTTGAAAGGGTTTCCAATCTTTTCCAGTTTCCAGCCAGAGTCTGGACAGGGCACAGGCTTGAGATGAGAGGTAGGGATCCAGGAAGTGATTTTGATTACCTTTACCCTGTAGGTGTTATAAGTAGCACCTGGTATGGTCCTTTTCAGCGGAGTTCCAGGGATGACACCAGATGTCGTCTTACATAGATGAAGTCTCTATTTGATATCGCTGTAGAGTCCCCTCATCCCCAGGTTGGTAGGCAGTGGCCATCTGTTTTCACAGGTATCTCTGAGTTCTTTCAAGAGCTTTAAGTCTGTTAAGCAAGGGGGTGTGGAAGGAATCGTTAGGTCTTAGAGTTGGGGTAGGACCCTTACTGGAGGAGGGACACCATAGAGAATTTCACAGGGTGTGAGGTTACACAAAGAAATAGATTGAGTATTTCTTGCATGAAACAGTACATAAAGCAGGAGCATAGTCCAATCTTTTATGCCAGTCTCTAAGCTTAATTTCGTTATGGTCTCTTTAATGGTTCTATTCATTCTTTCTACCTGTCCTGAACTCGGGGGTCTGTAAACACAATGTAATTTCCAATTAATCCCCAGGGTCCTTGCTAACCTCTGAGTTACCTGGGCCACGAACGCCGGTCCATTATCAGACCCTATTACTTTAGGCAGGCCATACCTTGGAAAAATATCTTCCAGGATCTTCTTGACCACCATTTGCGCTGTTTCATTTTTTTTTTCTTTTCTTTTTTTTGGGGGGGAAAGCTTCAATCCATCCTGAAAATGTATCTACAAAGACTAGGAGATATTTAAGTCCATTCCTTGCTGGCTTAATTTCAGTAAAGTCCACTTCCCAGAATTGTCCTTGTCTGGTTCCTCGTAGGTGCTTTCCTGCAGGAAGCTTGGAAGGGTAAGAATTAACCAATTGATGGACCCAACAGGCTTTTGTTATCCATTCAGTTGTTTCCTTTCACTGTGAGTCGGTTAGTGGAAAACTCTGTTTTTGATCCTTCAAAAATGAATGCAGTTTCTTTGAACCAAGGTGAGTGATTTGATGTACATTTTCTACTGACATAGTTAGAGCCGTGATTATAGGAGTTTTTACTGAAGGATTTAGAAATTCCACTTGTGGGCCTTCAGGGTTAAAAGTTATTTTGGCCCAGAGCTTTGTGAGCAGATCTCTGCCAATCAATGGGGCCGTGCATTCTGGGATTACTAGGAAGGAGTGATGGATTTTTCCTTTCCCCTGGTCCATGGTCCTCTTAGTTGTCCAAGCCTGATATTTACTGCCATTAGCCCCTTGAATTAGAGACCTTTTATTTGATAGAGGTTCCAATGGGGTCTTAAAGGCAGAATATATTGCCCCTGTATCCACTTCAATGTATACTGGGGTCCCCTCCACTTCAAAACTTAACCTGAGCTCGAGGAGAGGATCTGAGCCCCGACTTTCTTAGTAATCCTACAGAGTCAGAATGTCCAGCTGGCCTGGCTGTCTCTTTCTAGGGCACTCTTTAGCCCAGTGTCCTTTTTTTTTAGAGTAGGCACATTGAATTGAGGCCAGGGGTGGCCTCTAGTGTGGTCCCCGGTGTCCCTTCCTGTCTCCATGTTTCTTAATTTCTGGTCTATTTGTTGTTGTGACCAGGACCTTAGTCAATGCCTTAGTCTGTCTTTTGTTTCTTTTATCCTCCCTTTGCTCCATACTCTTCCTCAGTTTCTCTCTTAGTATACCTTCTTGGCTTCTCTGACTAAACCTCTCAAAGTCATATCTTGTAATCCATCTAAGCATTGTAACTGTCTTTTAATATCCAGAACAGCTTGCCCAATAAAGGCCACCATGACAGATGCTTTTTGATTCTCTGCCTGAGGATCGAAAGGAGTAAATCTCTTATATGCCTCCATAATTCCCTGTAGGAACATGGAGGGACATTCATCAGTCCTTGAATAATCTCTCTTACCTTGGCCAAAATAGTTGATCGCCTAGCTGCCACTAAGATACCCACTATTAGAGCCCGGCAATAAGAGGAAGGATGCTCATTACCTTCACAGGTTTTGGGGTCCCAGTTGGGTCTGTGCAAGGGAAAGGCGGCTTTGCATATGTTGGGAAGTTTTGTCGGTCACCCATCTGGTCCGAGAATATTTTTCTCTAGAATCCAGGAAGATTCTCTTTTGTTCCTCTGTCATGAAGAGAGTCCCTAGGAGTTGTTGGCAGTCATCCCAAGTAGGCTGGTGTGAAAACATCAATGATTCAACCACACCTGAGACCCAGGTGGGGTCCTCGGTAAAAGGGGAATTGTTATTTTTCCAGTTATTTAGGTCTGAAGAGGAGAAAGGTAAAAACTGGTAGGCTTGCATTTTTCCCCCATGGTTGTCATCCAACATTGTTCCTTAGAAATGGAGAGGGAGCATCACGGGAGTTCCAGGGATTTCAATCATTCAACGCCGGCAAATTCCTTTAGCCGGGCCAGCATCCTCCAGGGGAGGAGGGGGTGTGTTTGCTGCAGGGGAGTTATTTGGAGTGCGCTGGGCTCGCTTAGCTTTCTCCAATGGCGGACAGGCTGAGTCAGCAGCAGGGGAATTACTTAGAGGGTGTTGGGGGTTGGGGGACGAGGGCAGGGAATAAGTAGTAGGACGAGAGTCCAGTAGAGTCAAATCTTGTGACTCAGGGAGAACAGAGGTTGAAGGAGGAGGAGGAGCAGAAGGTTTGAGAGAGCATGAGGGAAGGAGTAGGAGTGGGGGCAGGGGCAAGGAAAAGCTTCACACATGGAGGAGGAGAATTGCAGATGTCCTGAAAAGTTAAGATGTATGTCTCTTGATCCTGATGTCTATGTGGCACTGGCTGAAAGTCAATATCTCTGACTTTTTAAATTAGTGGGAAGTAGAAAGATCCTTCTAGGGGCTATCTGAATCCAAAGGTGGGCCATTCTGAGGCACAGAGAGTCTGCCAGGTCCAGCGTTTTACTGAAAAAGAAAGATTCTGAGCCCTTAAGCAGACTTTGGTGCAATGATCAAGGGTCAGGGAAAGAGGCATTGAAGTGCTCTATCCCATTATGAAAGACAAACAATCAGTAAAAGCAACGACACATGACACAGACAAGACAATACAATAAAGACAGGCAATGGACGTCCAACACTGAGACCAGGACTGAGTAGCCGGCAAAACCTGATGGGCTGGATATGCTGAATCTGAAACAAAATATCACTGAGTCGAGGAGACTATTTTTCCTCGATTTCCCGAGTTCTCTGGGGAGTCCCCCAGTGACGTGGCCTGTGGCTCTATGACATGTCTGTCAGCCATCGTCGGAGAGAGCTCACACTCTTCATCAACAGCCATTTTGCCAAGCCCTAACCTGAAACCTGAAACCAGAAAGAGGCGCCTTACATACCCCGAGAGGAGCCCGTTGGGATCTCTCATCTGCCGCTGCTGGATCTCGGTGGAACCTCCATATGTAAAGGTCGGGCGAGCGTCCGGGGAAGAAACCACCAAGAGACTGTCTCATGCAAAAGCAAAGGGTTTATTATGGGTCCAGCATGCTGGGGCTCAGAGTTCACTTGAATAGAGCAGAGAGCCCTGAGAACAGCTTAAGCAGAGCTTATATACTTTCCTTTGAGAGGGCAGGGCAGGATGTTTATTGATGGGTCCGGGCGAGTGAGCTGTTTGTGGGCAACTGGGTGAGGAAGTATGTCACGGCCCCTTGCCCGCAAGGAAGACGCAACTCAGGAATCTTCTCTCAGCAGTTTATTCAGGCCTTGATTAAAGTATCTTTTAGTGACCTTCCTTTCTCTCCCTCCCGAGGGCCCCAGCACAGCCTAATAAAGCCCCCCACGTACCAATCTTAAGCCGCCGCGTGGATCTTTCTTATAGGGTGGCAAGGGATAGCGTGCCAACTCTCCACAAAAGAATTTGTTTATCACAGGCCACAGTGGAAGCCGGCGCCATCTTCTAATGGCGGCCACAATCTACAACAATGGCTTACTACAGTTCCCCTTTCTATTTTATAAAACAATGCAGGCGAAAGTAGAGGTCCTATCCCACTGTGCAGAAGTGGCTGCAATGTATGGTTCAGTCCTAAGGAGGCGCCTTCCCCAGACCTGACCCCATATCAGCCGACGCCTTTTTTTGTAGGGCGGGGGTGTGGACGTCAAACCCGCATGCAATAGGACATGCTTTCCTTGAGGTCCGTTGAGGGATCACTCAAGTGCAGTGCTTTGCCTCGCATCCTGCATCGTGATGAAGGTGGACGAAGGGGGACAGCTGAGGCTGTTCTGTGGCTGTACACAACGACAAATAAGTTGACAGCACCCTGAAAGAAAGGCACGGACTTTAAGGCGATAGAGAAGCATTAGTGTGGAAACCCACCTGCGTGCAATGGCAGCAAGACCGGCAGAGTGCAAGGGCTTTCCAACACCAAGAGAATAATGAGGAAAGACATGCCGATCCCAGTGCAATGTTATAATAACTTGGGGTGCAACAACCATGTCAAAGATTTACTGTTTAAGCTGCGCAAGCCAGACTTGAGGTGAATTGCCATTTTCTAAAGCAGCAAGAGCTTGGATGATCATAGCCTTATCGTGAGCATTGCGGGCCTTGAGGCGACAGAGAAACCAAAAACAGAGAAACATACCGAAGCAACACATTGCACCAAAAATGCCTACCCCCACCCACTCTTTAAAAAAGGAAAAGGCAGAAGTTATCCAATCGGTGAATTGACCCAAAGTCACGGGATCAACACGAGTGCTATTCAAGACAGCTATCTGGGTTAGTTGAGACTGGATCATGTCTTCCGCTTCCATGGTCCAATTTCCAGCCAAATATACGCCAATGATGCGGGAAGCATTCCTGGAATCATTAAATCTGACAGAGGTAATGAATAAATGTGCACGTTGGTCAACACAACCCAAAAGCACTAATTCAGCCAATTCTTCTACCTGAGCTTAGAGTAAATCTATTCTTTGGTTGGCAGCTAAAATCCCTGACAAAATATGTTGATTAATTGTATTTTGGGATTCAAATATAGTGGAAGTTTGTTGGACAACTTGATTAATGGTGGCAGCAGTTTGTACTTGATTGGCCATAGCCATTCCTGCCGTAACCGCTGCAGCAGCAGATACCGCCACGGCTGTCACTATAGCCGCTGTGATCCCAAAATCTCTGCGGACTCTAAGTAGCTCAACAATAGGGAATTTATCAGGATCCACAGTGACCGGGATTGGGACAAAAGTTGGAATTTTCATAATCACTGCTACAGTCCAGGAACCATTCCAACACTCAGATAAGAGACAGGTAGTATGAGAACAATCCAGCATCCCCGATGAGGTGGCCTCAGCCAAAAGGAATAAGAAGGGGGATTGGTCACAGACCATTACAGGAGGCAATGTGGCATTATACAACAGAGAGTTGAATGAAACAGATGTATGTCTATTACCTTGTTCACTTTCCCTAACAGTACCAGAAATATTAGCCAGCCAACTTTTGGCTCCTACCAATTGAGCCAGTGCAGAAATATCGGCTGAAGCCCCCTTTTCATTAGAAATCAGCCATTGAAACCAGGACCAACCTACTCCTGTAGAGGAGCTGGCACTATTGTTAAAGTTATAAACATACCTATTAAGAGAGGGGGAAAGGGAGAAACTTTTAGCAACTTGATGTTTCTCCCAAGAATGATCCTGACAAGGTGTAAATGTTGGGGGGAAATCAAGATTAGGGGAACAGTAAGGAGAGGCCTTAAAATGAGTGGCATTATAAATACTACTAGAAGAAGGAGGCACTGGGATTAGTACCTCGGAGATAATAGCCAAGGTAGTTATGTTAAGAGCAGAGCTGCTGTTTGCGGGGGTCTCTGAGCCTGATTGCTTCCCCGAAGCTACCTTGCTCAATACAGCACTGATAATGCTTCCTGAGGCCTCATTGGACCGCAATGGGTCCTCCCAGTTAGTCAAATTTTTGGTCTTAAGGCTAATGCAATTAGCGTTTCTAAGGCTGAAACAAAAAACTCCTGTGAGATTAACTTGAGATTGATTAAAAATTCTCTCCATGTCCCCTCTAGGAGAGGCACAGGGAGCAGACATCTCACATGAGTTTGAAAAAAGAGTGGGGAGGACACTAGAATTACCATGAACCGGCATCGGCATTGGCCATGCCTGTGCCACTGCCCACCACCGCATTGGTGTCGCCTGTGCCATCGGCACCAGCACCAGAGCCAGAGCACTTAGCAGAATGAAGATCCTCATCACAGGATTGTTGTGGTATCTCTTGTTGCTGGTCAGCTGATGTCGAGACTCTTCTTGTCAAGCGTTCAGGGAACCACAATGGTTCCGTACGATCCTGGGGAAAAACACATACAGATCCTCGTGCCCATGTCAGCACGGGGTCGGGGCCGTTCCATTGGCCCGTGAGAACATCCTTCCACTTAACATAGCCAGTCACAGAGGGCTGAGGGGACACATGTCTATCGGCCGCAGAGCGACCATGAATATCCAAATTCAAAAAATTAATGGTAAAGAGAGCTAAGGACAGGCGTTCTTTATTAGTGTGTTCAGCTCCTATTCCCCCTTTTTGTTTTTGTAAAGTTTCCTTTAAGGTGCGATGAGCACGCTCAACAATGCCTTGTCCTTGAGGATTATAAGGTAAACCATGAGTAAGTTGCACTCCCATAGTAGAACAAAAAGCTGTAAATTGTCTGCCAGTATAAGCAGGTCCATTATCAGTCTGAAGGGATGCAGGTGCACCCCATGCTGCCCATGCCTCTAAACAGTGAGTAATGACATTACGTGCCTTTTCTCCCGATAAAGCAGAAGCATGGATAATTCCAGAGCATGTATCAACGGAAACATGCACATATTTAAGGTTACCAAAGTCAGGTATATGTGTCACATCCATTTGCCAAACAATCAATGGCTTTAATCCCCGTGGGTTTACTCCATAATTAGGGGGATGAAGAAATGTGACACAATGGGGACATTGCAATACTATATGCCGAGCATCCGTTCTTGAAATGGAAAAACGCCTGCGCAGCATTAATGCATTAACATGGAAGTTTTGGTGAAACAACTTAGCCCCCTCTAAGGAGGAAGCCAAGCATATCAATTGACCTCTAGTGGCTAAGTCTGCACAGGCATTCCCCTGGGATAACGGACCAGGAAGAGAGGTGTGAGCCCTGATGTGCATTGGATAAAAAGAAGCAGTGCGGTTAGAGATAAGCTGTTGAAGCTGAGTAAAGTAAACAGACACATTGTGAGCATCACTAATAGTTCCCACGGCCTCCAGGACTTTTAGTGCTTGTACCACATAGCTGGAGTCCGAAATAAGATTAAAAGGAAAAGAACACTGTTTAAAAACTTCAATAACAATTTGTAGTTCTACCCATTGTGGATTTCCAGGAGCAAATTGATGCTGGATAGGGGGAGAGTCAGTAATTACGTAGGCTCCCATTCCAGACTTGGAACCGTCAGTAAAAATGTTAACAGCCCCCTCTATGTTTGGGCATGGAAAGCTCTCCTCGAAACACCCTCACCGTACGGTGGCGCGTCTGGAGGATCATTTTTCTTGAGCTCCTGTTTATTTTTGTTCCCTTCTCCCATAGTTAAACTCCCTAGCTGCCGAGACAGTCTCCCGAGCTCCTCCTGTTCATCCTCCTCCTCTTCTGACCCACTTTTGCATGGGAGTGTGCGCAGTGTACTGAGATCTGGATACAAGCGTTTCCTCCCCCGTTTCTCTCTCTGCACATTCCCTTCCTCCTGAAATATTTCACTCCGTGCCAGAGACAATCGCCTCCTCCCCTGTTTCTCGCTCCGCACACTGCCATCCTCCTGAAATACGTCACTGCCTGCCGGAGATAATTGTTTCCTCCCCTGTTTCTCGCTCCGCACACTCCCACCCTCCTGAAATACCTCACTGCCTGCCATTTCTGATCTTTCTTCATGTAATTGCTCTAAAACTTCTTGTCCTTTAGTAAGTGCTTCCTGACATCTGCTATCTGCGAGGCAACTACGGATCATCTTCCAAAGGGGTATCACCCCACCCTCTAATATGCCCTGCTCAGAAGCAAAGTCAAGGTCTGTGCCTAACTTATCCCAGCTAGGTATAGTAAGGCTGCCAGAAAATGTGAACCACGGTGCAACAATATCTGTCTTCTGTAAAAATCTCTGTAAAGTACTACGTTTCACTTTTAGGCCCTTGGAACGTAACAGGTTAATTAGGGTCAGGAGAAGCAGACTTGAAGATACGGCACCCATGACACAACAAAAGACACACAAAAAACAAGAGTGAAAGTAAGAGCAAAAGTACACAGTGCAGCTGCAATAAGATTTAATGCTCTCTCTGGCTTTACAGAGGAGCTGCCGCCTTGACAGCGGGTCCCAATTACCTAGGACTAATCTCCGCTTTGATAGCGGGTCCCAATTACCTGGGACTAATCTCCGCTTTGATAGCGGGTCCCAATTAATCTGGGACTGATCTCCGCTTTACCTGCGGGTCTCAATTAATCTGGGACTGATCTCCGCTTTACCTGCGGGTCCCACTTACCTGGGACTAACTGGTGCACCACCCCTGACTGCTGAAAGTTCTGGTTCCCGGGTTTTCAGCACCACTTGTCGCGACCCCTTGCCCGCAAGGAAGACGCAACTCAGGAATCTTCTCTCAGCAGTTTATTCAGGCCTTGATTAAAGTATCCTTTAGTGACCTTCCTTTCTCTCCCTCCCGAGGGCCCAAGCACAGGCTAATAAAGCCTCCCACGTACCAATCTTAAGCCGCCGCGTGGATCTTTCTTATAGGGTGGCAAGGGATAGCGTGCCAACTCTCCACAAAAGAATTTGTTTATCACAGGCCACAGTGGAAGCCGGCGCCATCTTCTAATGGCGGCCACGATCTACAACAATGGCTTACTACAGAAGTACTTTCTGCAGTTTGGCAGTTGAGGACAGAACATTCTGGGAACAAGATTAGCAAACAGTTCTCAAGATTTCAACAGTGTTTTATTAAGCATACAGAAAACAGGAAGTGATAAGTACCTATTATATTAACCTTTCACTACCGACTACACTTTGCCAGATTTCCTAATGTCTCTATTGATATCTGCTTTCCTACATATTTTCCCCAGTTCATCATTGTGACTGACTCTTCACATGTGGTGACATTTACATTCACTCTATACCCGAAACCCTATAGCTAAAGAACTTTTGGTCCAAATCCTATGCTCACTCTCCTTTCTAAACCTACCGACTATCTTCCTAATCCTACTGATTCTCCCTTTTTGACTGGAAGTTCTCTTTGACAATCAATCATCCAAAATACACGGAACTTTGCCATTGTATATTGATGTATCTGAGACATCTGTGCAGAAAATAAATCAAAGCTCAGTATCACAATCAAGGTCCCAATGCTCTTCTGGGCTTCAAATCTTAAATAGATTTCTGTTTTCATACTTATGTTTCACCTATATATTCTTGTAAATATCGCAGGTTTCCAATACCATTATTCATCCAGCAGAATGATTCCTAATGCAAATTGAACCTGTTATTAAGCCTAACCATACACTGTTCCCTCAATATAACTTTACAGAAGAGCAGGGACAGAGTAGGTCTTACAATACAGGAATGTAGGGGAACTTCCTATTGCTAAGAAACTCAAAGGTACATGCAAAAATGATCCCTGGAGAAGTTGTAGGCAGCTATGAAGGAACTGAGTGAGCAAAAGTCATCTTCTCTTGCAAACAACCTGGTCAGGATGAAGGGATATGTCTGAATCAGCCTCTCTCTTCTTAATGTAGAGAAGAAGAACCAAACCAGGCTGTGTGGAGAGCTGTTCCCGGTTGCCTATGGTTAATATACCATTCAAACTTGTGAAACTGTAACAGGAAGTAGGGGCAGCCTTCATTTCAGGGGACCCTTGGAAGCAACTGTTAGGACAAAGTGGTTGCAAATGGTGTGAGCTCATTCAGTTCCTGAAGGAAGTGACCTCAGACCTCACCTCACATCCTTGGTGATAGAACTCTCTGAATTTGGGATCAAGGAATCCAGGCACCCAAATCCCATTCCAGTCCCAGTAGCAGTGGTCTCACTTCTTTGGATTTACCAAGGACAGAATCAGTCTTTGTTGGTACCTACTGATATGAGGATTGCCAAAAGCCAGGAAAGCTCTGAAGAGTGGCCTTTCCTGAGAAAGCAGGTAGTGGATCACCGCTGCCTCCTGACAACTTTGCAGAGTTGGCCAAGGAAACCAGATCTGAAACAGGACAGGCAATTTCGGGGGAACATAGTTTGGCCCAATAGTCAGAGGACACTCCGGATAGTCAGAGACCTACTTGGGGGAAGAAGGTGCTTTGTGGGTGTGGGTGTGTGTTTGTGCTTTTGTCTCATGTTCTCAGAATAGGTAGGAATGGCGGTTTGTTTGGTTTGGAGTGAACTGTTTCTAATAAGTGATTTGATAAAGCAAGTGTTTCTATGTCTGTGTATCCCATTGTGTCCGTGGTTGTAGACATTAGAAAAGAGAATGCATGAATGGATGTGTCCTGTCTGGTAGAAAGCTTCCCAGCATTCATCCAGCCGAATATATGAATGCACTGCGGCTTCCCTTATCGATGGGCAACACCTGCTATTTTCCTAAGTTCTGGTTTTATTTTTGAATTCTGGCCACTCTCCAGAATAGGCTCATGGTTTTGTGTCCAAGAGAAGTACCACCTTCAAGCTCTGTGACATGGCCATGTACTGAATAGCTGAAGAGAATGGCGAGCAACTAAGAAAACTCAGATCTATCAGTGTGACCAGTAAAGTCTCAGTGGAAAAACCGTGCTTTGGGCCTTTTGCTTACCTTTTGTTCTATTCCCCTGTATGTAAGGAATTTCTTTGCCTCAGGCCACACCTTCGTGAAGCCGGAACAAAACACTTTTCAAATGGAAATGAATGGGCTTCACCTGTGGCTCTTTGCCTAATTGCTTTAGAAAGGGGTGTGTCTGAATCAGCCTCTTGGCCCTGTGTGAGGCTGTGGCTTAGATTCTTAGCACCTGATTGATATAAAGAAAGATCCCATGTGTGAATCCAAAACCAAAATGCCCAAAAGAGGAGTCATTGAGGATAAAGTCTCTTGCCTTCCACTGTAAGGTTCCTGAACTCCATCAAGTGAGAATAGGGATCCTTTGGGTCAAATGATTTCTTCAAGGCCCTGCACATGCTAGCCCAGTGGTGTTTGTGTTTTCTTATGACTCCAATTCACATAAAGATTCTAAACCCCACTGTCAGTAGGCCTCAAATTGGAGAAGCAGAGCAGTATTACAGCAGGCCTATTTGATCACTCCTGGGTTACAGGAAGGGTGTCCAGGCCACCCTGACATTAGGAAAATAAGGGGCAAGGAAGCCTATTTTGGACACTGTCTTGGGCTGTGTCCTTCATGGAAACTTCCAGCCAGAGGTTAAGATGAGTGTCTATATGCAATAAGATGAGGGTCATGTGGGAATGTTTTGGTTTAATTTTGGTCATTTTTGTTGGGGTTGGAAGAGATAAGTAGGTCAACCAGGACTTGAAATCTGGTGTGATTCCCCTTAGAGACTGAGTTATGGAACTGAACTCAGAGAAGTATTGGCATGAATTGTGTTGAGTTTTTAGGAGGCCACACATGAGACTCGCTCTTGGAAACTGAGACCTAGGCCCAGGATGGCTTTCCACAGAGCACTGGGAATCTCACCCAGGATATCACAAGATTTTATTCTGAAAGACTTGGCAGCCATAGTCAAAACACACATAGACCTCACACTGTAGATCTCAATGGGCCTGGCTTCATGTGACCTTTTGGCGACTCTTTGGGAAGACTTGCCTTTGAGTGTCCTCCAGAGATTTCATTGAAATGAGCTTCCTCACAATTTAATGGTTCCTAAATGAATTGAAACCCACAGTGCCTCCAACTTCCACCTTAAAAAATGGCTAGATAAATACCATAAAATTTTTGAAATTCCTATGACCAGGTGGCACTGGAGAACCTTTGTATGCCCTATTGCTGATCATGAGTGCCTTTATTGACTGAGTTTCATTAAAATGGTGTAGAACAGAGATGCCAGTAAGTTGGATACTCCTCAATTGTAGGCGCAAGCTTTGGTGTGCAGGTTTGTGATAAAACATCCGTGGTGGGGCCATGTGGATCTGCCATTGCTTCCAAATGGCATGTGACTGACGTGGTGCAGCCAGGAAACCCTTATATGTAAAGGCATATTGGTATATGGAGAATTTTTAGGGCAATGTTCATAATCAAGTTGCTATGGACAAGGGGACAATCTATGTGGGCTAGAAGCCTGGTTGGTGCATTCTCCTGCAGACCATGACCCACTACACGTGACAGAACTCCCTTCAGCACTGTGTCCCAGTTCAACTCCTTGTATTTCGTGTAGAAAATACCAATCTCCCAGTGTAGCAGCAAGAAACACCACGAAAAGTGGAGAATGACCAAATGCCTTCACAGTCCACATGGGGAGACTCTTAGACCCCAGTGGTCACAGTTTACTTACAAAGAGAGAATTCAGTACTGTAGCCTAGTGTTCATTGGAAAATAAGAAACCACGTCCTCCAGGTCACATAGATGTAGACCCAGCTCTGATGGTCTCACTAGAAAGAAAGCTCAAGCTCCTGACAACAACATATATTTTGAGTTCCCAACCTCAGAGGCAGTTTCTCAAGAAGTCTTTAGGCCAGAAGAGCTACAAGTATGTGGAGTGTTTACCTTGTCCCTTACATTTGGAAACTCCTCTACCACATCCAAGGTTGTGAACTCCTTTGAATTTTCCATTCCAGATATATATTCACAGATTTTCTAACTCTTCTCCTCTAATTGCGTCTTATTTGGGGCGAAGGTAATGTGAAGCCATTGTTCTGGATGAGAGTGGGAAATTTATTGTGTAGCCCATATTTGCATGCACATTGGATTCATTTTCCTTTTTTCCATTCAAAATACTGAATCCCTGACACTAACCCATACCCTACTAGACTCTGACTACTAATCCTACTATGATGGAGAATAATAACACAAACAGAATAGAAATACAAGCCGTTCAGAGGAAGCATGGTGTATAGTTGGAATTGCCTTTTGCATGATAAAGGGTAGGTGTTATATATCTAGTCCATTTTTCATTGAAATAGTTCTCTATGTGTTTTTTTCCTTTAATTTTTATTGTTGGTTGTTCAAAACTTTACCTATTGCTTGAAATATCATATTTCACACTTTGATTCAAGTGGGTTATGAACTCCCATTTTTACCCCGTATACAGGTTTCAGCATCACATCTGTTACACATCCACTGTTGTATGTATTGCAATAGTAGTGTCTGTTGTAGTCTGCTGTCTTTCCTATCCTCTACTATCCCCCATCCCCTCCCCTCCCATCTTCTCTCTCTACTCCATCTACTGTAATTCATTTCTCCCCCTTGGTTTTTTCCCCCCTTTCCCCTCACTTCCTCTTGTATGTAATTTTGTATAACCATGAGGGTCTCCTTCCATTTCCATGCAATTTTCCTTCTCTTTCCTTTTCTCTTCCACCTCTCACCCCCGTTTAATGTTAATTTTCTTCTCATGCTCTTCCTCCCAACTCTGTTCTTAGTTACTCTACTTATATCAAATAAAACTATTGGCATTAGTTTTTTTTAGGGATTGGCTAGCTTCACTTAGCATAATCTGTTCTAATGCCATCTATTTCCCGGCAAATTCTATGATTTTGACATTTTTTAATGCAGAGTATTACTCCATTGTGTATAAATGCCACATTTTTTTTCCTTCGTCTATTGAAGGGCATCTAGGTTGGTTCCACACTCTTGCTATTTTGAATTGTGCATCTATGAACATCAATGTAGCAGTGTCAATGCAGCATGCACTTTTTAGGTCTTAGGGAATACACTGAGAAGGGGAATAGCTGGGTCAAATGGTGGTTCCATTCCTAGCTTCCAAGAAATCTCCATACTTCTTTCAAATTGGCTGCACCAATTTGCAGTCCCACCAGCAATGTACAGGTGTACCCTTTTCCCCACATCGTCGCCAGCAGTTGTTGTTTGACTTCATAATGGCTGCCAATCATACTGGAGTGAGATGGTATCTTAGGGTGGGTTTGTTTTCCATTTTTCTGACTGCAAGAGATGGTGAGCATTTTTTCATGTACTTATTGATTGATTGTATATCCTCATCTGAGAAGTGTCTGTTCAGGTCCTTGGACCATTTGTTGATTGGGTTATTCGTTTTCTTATTGTTTAATTTTTTGAGTTCTTTGTATACTCTGGATATTAGGGCTCTATCTGAAGTGTGAGGAGTAAAGATTTGTTCCCAGGATGTAGACTACTTATTTACCTCTCTTATTTTTTCTTTTGATGAGAAAAAACTTTTTAGTTTGAGTAAGTCCCAGTTGTTAATTCTAGTTATTAACTCGTGTGCTATGGGTGTCCTATTGAGGAATTAGGAGCCCAACCCCACAGTATGTAGATCATAGCCAACTTTTTCTTGTATCAGATGCAGTGTCTCTGATTTGATATCAAGCTCCTTGATGCATTTTGAGTTAACTTTTGTGCATGACGAGAGAAATGGATTCAGTTTCATTTTGTTGCATATGAATTTCCAGTTTTCCCAGAACCATTTTTTGAAGATGCTATCCTTCCTCCATTGCATGCTTTTAGACCCGATTGGCATTGCATTTAACATATAGAGAATTTTGGTTATATTGCCATTTTGATGATGTTAGTTCTGCCTATCCATGAACATAGTATATTTTTCCATCTTCTAAGATCTTCTTCTATTTCTCTCTTTAGGGTTCTGTAGTTTTCATTTTATAAGTCTTTCACCTCTTTTGTTAGGTTGATTCCCAAGTATTTTTTTTTTTTTTGTGTGTGTGTGTGTGTGGATATTTTGAATGGAATGGTTGTCCTCATTTCTATTTCAGAGGATTTGTTGCTGATATACAGGAATGCCTTTGATTTATGCGTATTGATTTTATATCCTGCCACTTTGGTGAATTCATTTATTAGCTCTAATAGTTTCTTTGTATACCTTTTTGGGTCTGCTAAGTATAGAATCATGTCATCTTCAAATAGTGATAATTTACGTTCTTCTTTTCCTATTTTTATGCCTTTGATTTCTTTAATCTCTCTAATTGCTCTGGCCAGTGTTTCGAGAACTATGTTGAACAGAAGTAGTGAGAGAGGGCATCCCTATCTTCTTCCAGATTTTAGAGGGAATGCCTTCAATTTTTCTCCATTCAGAATGATGCTAGCCTGAGGCTTAGCATAGATTGCTTTTACATCATTGAGGTATGTTCCTGTTATCCCTAGTTTTTCCAGAGTTTTGAACATAAAGGGATGCTGTACATTGTCGAATGCTTTTTCTGCATCTATCGAGATGATCAAATGGTTCTTATTTTTAAGTCTATTGATGTGATGAATAACATTTATTGATTTCTGTATATTGAACCAGCCTTGCATCCCAGGGATGAATTCTACTTGATCATGGTGCACAATTTTTTAATATGTTTTTGTATCCGATTCGCCACAATTTTATTGAGGATTTTTGCATTTTTCCTGAAATAGCTTGAAAAGTATTGGTATTAGTTCCTCTTTAAAGGTTTTGTAAAACTCTGCTGTATACCCATCCGGTCCTGGGCTTTTCTTAGTTGGTAGTCTTTTGATGGTTTATTCTATTTCCTCAATTGTTATGGGTCTGTTTAGGTTGCCTATATCCTCCTGACTCAACCTGGGCAGATTATATGACTTGAGAAATTTATCGATGCCTTCACTATCTTCTATTTTATTGAAGAATAAGAATTCAAAATAATTTCGGATTATCTTCTGTATTTCTGAACTATCTGTTGTGATACTGAATTCTCCCTCTTCTTTTCTTTGTTAGCTTGGCTAAGGGTCGGTCGATTTTATTTATTTTTTCAAAGAACCATCTTTTAGTTTTGTCAATTTTTTCAATTGTTTCTTTGTTTCGATTTCATTAATTTCAGCTCTGATTTTAATTATTTCCTGGCTTCTACTTCTTTTGCTGTTGTTTTGCTCTTCTTTTTCTTGGATTCTGAGATGAAGTATGAGATCATT
This sequence comes from Callospermophilus lateralis, assembly GCF_048772815.1. Classification (NCBI taxonomy): domain Eukaryota; kingdom Metazoa; phylum Chordata; class Mammalia; order Rodentia; family Sciuridae; genus Callospermophilus; species Callospermophilus lateralis. The sequence continues at coordinate 465,876 of NW_027512423.1, read as the reverse complement.
TATTTGTCTTTTTTTTTTTCCTTTTTTTAAGGAATGAAATCCAAGCAATGAATTTTGTTCTTAGAACTGCTTTCAATGTGTCCCATAGATTCTGATATGTAATGTCTGTGTTTTCATTTATCTCTAAGAATTTTTTAATTTCCTCCTTGGTGTCTTCTATAACCCATTGATCATTCAGTAACCTATTTTTCATTCTCCATGTGATACATGATTTTTCCTTCTTTCTTTCATTGTTGATTTTCAGTTTCATTTCCTTATGATCAGATAAGATGCCTGGTATTATATCTACTCCTTTATATTGTCTAAGAGTAGCTCTGTGACATAATATATGATTTATTTTTTGAGAAGTATCCATGTGCTGCTGAGAAAAAAGTGTAACTGCTTGATGTTGGGTGGTATATTCTATATATATATCATAAGTCTGCGTTATTAATTGTGTTATTGAGTTCTATAGTTTCATTATTCAACTTTTGTTTGGAAGATCAGTCCATTAGTGAGAGAGGTGTGTTTGAGTCTCCCATGAGTATTGTATATTGGTTTATTAGAATCTTGAACTTGAGAAGAATTTGTTTGATGAACATAGCTGCACCAATGTTTGGGGCATATATATTTATGATTGTTATGTCTTGTTGGTGTATGGTTTCCTTGAGCAGTATGTAGTGTCCCTCTTTATCCCTTTTGATTAACTTTGGCTTGAAATCTATTTTATTTGATATGAGTATGGACACTTCTGCTTGTTTCCGAAGTCCATATGAGTGATATGATTTTTCCCAACTTTTCACCTTCAGTCTATGTATATCTTTTCCTAACAAATGCGTCTCCAGTAGGCAGCATATTGTTGGGTCTTGTTTTATGATCCATTCTACTAGCCTGTGTCTCTTAATTGGTGAGTTTAAGCCATTAACATTTAGGGTTATTATTGAGATATGGGTTGTTCTTCCAGCCATATTTGTATATTTATGTTACTAAACATGGTTTGTTTTCCTCCTTGATTATTTTCCCCCCTTTACTCCTCTACCTCCCACTGTTGGTTTTCATTGTTATTTTCCATTTCCCCTTCCTGTGATGTTTTGCCAAGGATGTTTTTAAGAAATCGTTTTCTAGCTGCAAATTCTTTTAACTTTTGTTTATCGTGGAAAGTTTTAATTTCATCTTCTATCCTGAAGCTTAATTTCGCTGGATACACAATTCTTGGATGGAACCCATTTTCTTTCAGTGTTTGAAAAATGTTATTGCAGGATCTTCTAGCTTTCAGAATCTGTGTTGAAAGATCAGCTGTTATCCTGATTGGTTTACCACTAAATGTAATCTGCTTCCTTTATCTTGTAGCTTTTAAAATTCTCTCCTTTTTCTGTATGTTGGGCATCTTCATTATAATATGTCTAGGTGTGGATCTCTTATGATTTTGCACATTTGGCATCCTGTAAGCTTCTAGGATTTGCGATTCTGTCTCATTCTACAAGTCTGGGAAGTTTTCTCTTTTATTTCATTGAATATATTGCTCATTCCTTTTGTTTGGACCTCTATACCTTCCTGTATCCCAATGACTCTTAAGTTTGGTCTTTTTATGTTATCCCATATTTCTTGGATGTTCTGCTCATGGTTTCTTCAAAGTCTTGCTGAGCTGTCTGTGTTCTTTTCAAGTTGAAATAATTTGTCTTCATTGTCTGATGTTCTATCTTCTAAGTGTTCTACTCTGCTGGTAGTATTCTCAATTGAGTTTTTAAGTTGGTTTATTGATTCCTGCATTCCTAGGATTTCTGTTTGTTGGATTTTATAATCGTTATCTCCCTGTATAGTTGATCTTATGCTTCTTGGATTTTTTTTATGTAATTCATTATCAAGGTGATCTTTCATTGTCTGATTTTGCTCTCTAATGTCTTCCTTGAGACTCCAGATCATCTGAAGCATGTATATCCTGAGTTCTTTATCTGACATTCCATCTGCTGCAGATATTACCTCTTCTAACGTTGACTTTACCTGCATTGCTTATGGTCCTTTCTTTCCTTGTCTTTTCATACTGTTCATATTTCTTTCTGCTTGGTGAAACTGTTGTGTTATTGAATTTTTCCCCTATATATTTATATTGCTCTTGTATAGTTTCAAAGTCTCCCTCGCAGGCACGGGTGGTGGCTCTGCCCCTCCTACAATTGGGACAATGTGCGTACCACACCAGCAGGCTGCTGGGCCTGTTCTGTAAGTCGGTAGCTGGTCCGCCTAACTTGAAGGTGCGAGCAGCAGCTCTTCCCCTCTGCAGGCACTGGGCCTGTTCTGCCAGTGGGTCGCAAGTCGGGCTACTTTGCAGGCGTGGGCGGCAGCTTTGACCATCCGCGGGCCACTGGGTCTGTTTTGTCTGTCCCTTGCAGGTATGTCTACCTTGCAGGCGCCTGTGGCTGCTCCGCCCCTCCCCCAACCAGGACGATGTGTCTACCATGCTGGCGGGCCATAGGCCTGGTCTGTCGGTGGTTGCAGGTCCACCTACCTTGCAGGCGCAGAGGGCGTCTCTGCCCCTCCGCAGATTGCTGGGCCTGTCCTGCTGTGGGTCACAGGTCTGCCTACCTTGCAGGCCCGGCGGCATTGCCCCTCCCCCAACCAGGGCGATGTGTTTTCCATGGTGGCGGGCCACTGTTCCTGTTCAGCCGGTGGGTCGCATGTCCGCCTACCTTGAAGGAGCGATTGGCAGATCTGCCCCTCCCTCTCTCAATGTGTTTTTAAAGTTGACAAATATGTGAATTCCTGTCTCCCTTTCTCTGTAGCATATTCAGCACATGTATTTTTATATGCACATATAGAATCCTACCTGGTATCACACGTACATTTTTGTGAGGTTGCTGACTTGGCAGATACAAATTATGAGAAGAGATCACTCCTCCTAAACGATGTTGTAACTGAAAATTTAAGCTATGGGTGAGCTTCCTAGTTAAACAATATTACACATAAATCCACGCTCAGTAAAATGAAGATTTTTGAATCTGTGGATGATATATATTTCATGAAGAATTTCAATTGGCATATATATTGCTACTTTTTAATGTCTGTTTTGTGTGTGTGTGTGTATACACACTCTTGTATATATATATATATATATATATATATATATATATATATATATACACACTCTCCATATATTTCAAAATATGAAATAGATGTGTCTTATGTACAGTCCCAAAATTCATTCATGTTCATGTATGTGGAATTATAATCAAATTTTCACAAGATTATTCTCAGAAATATTCATCCACCTGAAATACATATTTGTTTCTTAGGACTGAAAACTAAATTCAGTGAATGGTGCATTCAAATCCTAATATTTCTACATTAACTGACTCAGTTTAACATCAATGCAAGAAGATTCCTATGGGACATGATGTTTATTTTGACGTTCATTTTTACTCAACACTGGTACATTACTATTCCTTCAGTTAATGCACATCAGAGGATATGTATTTCATCTACAATTTCACAAATTTATACGCATTTGTTTCACTTTCAGTCACTTCCTGCTTCAGAACACATGTATTTCTCCAGGTTTCTTGACTGGTCTTTTTATGAGACTTTTTTCCAAAAAAAATATTTTCAATTTCCATAATCAATTTTAAGCAAAACTCACACACTCTTCATGATAAACCATAATCCTCATATTACCATTAGATGTAAAACGGGTTGGAATGAATGGTTGTATATCAATATAAGATTTCCTGTATATTTTCACATTTCAATTCAATCCATTATTTGAAGTTGGAACCAGTTATATTATTTATTCACAGTATGGTCTATACATGCATATTCTCCATATTCAAAGACAAAGAGTACACCTGTTTGTACCCCGAATACTAATTTATACATCTTCAAAATATTGCTCCCAGAAATGGTGGAAGAAATACTCAGGTCACCTTATCTACATATACATTGTATCACAGTAATATTCTGGACACAAAAAGCAAAAGTCACACTTATGATTGTACCAAAGCGTAAATGGAAACTGAACATGGATTCCTAAAAACATCCAGGTCCAGTTTGCCTAATAGTCTCAAATATCAATCCTATTGGTGACTACGTATTTGTTTCTTCCTAAAATTATATATTCAACCTAAATGCAGTTAATAATGTCTAATCCTATTACTCACTCTATACTTTGCCTGATTTCCTAATGTCTCTATTGATGTCTGTTTTCCTAAATATTTTCCCCAGTTCACCATGTGAGTGACTCTTCACATGTGATGATATTTACTTTCACTCTCTAAGCGAAACCCTATTGATAAAGAATTTTTGGTCCAAATCCTGTAATCACTCTTCTTCTGAAAGCTACTGACTATCTTCCTAATCTTACTGAGTTTCCCTGTTTGAGTGGAAGTTCTCTTTTCCATTCAATCTTCCAAGGTACAAGGTCCTATGCCATTGATTATCGATTTATCTGAGACATATATGCGGAACATAATTCAAAGCTAAGTATCACAATCAACAGCTCAATGCCCTTCTGAGCTTCAAATCTTACCTAGATTTCTGTTTTCATACTTATATTTTATGTCTATGTTTTAGTAAATATCACAGGTTCCCAATACCATTATTCATCCAGCAGAATGATTCCTAACCCAAATCAAACATGTTATTAAACCCTAAACAAACACTGTTCCCACAATCTCACTTAACAAAAGACCAGGGACAGTGTTGGTCTTACAATACAGGAATGTAGGGGATATTCCATATGCTGAAAAACTCAAAGGTCCATGCAGATGTGATCCCTGGAGAAGATATAGGCAGCTATGAAGGACCTTAAAGAGCAAAACTCATCATCCATTGCAAACAACCTGGTCAGGATGAAGGGTTGTATCTTAATGAGCCTCTCTGTTCTCAATGTAGAGAAAATGGACCAAACCAGGCCTGTGTGGAGAGCTGTTCCTGGGTGCCTATGGTTGATTCACCATTCTAACTTGTGAAAGTGTCACAGGAAGTAGGGGCAGCCTCTATCTCATGGGACCCTTGGAAGCAACTGTTAGGACAAAGTGATTGCCAAGGCAGTGTCCTCATTCACTACCTGAACTAAGTGATCTCACCTCTCTTCCTTGGTGATGGAACTCTCTGAACTTGTGTGCAGAAGCCAGGCAACCAGAGCCAGTCCCAGTCCCAGTCCCATTGAGGTCACTTGTTTGGATTTACCAAGGACAGAATCAGTGTTTCCTGGAACCTACTGATGTGAGGATGGCCAAATGCCAGGAGAGCTTTGTAGAGGGGCCTTTCCTGAGAAAAAGGTACTTTCCCATTTCTGGCTCCTGACAACGTCACAGATTTGGCCAAGGAGACCATATCTGAGACAGGACAGGCCATTTGGGGGTACATAGTATGGCCTACCAGTCAGACGACACTCAGGATAGTCACAGAATTACTTGGGGGAAGGAGGTGTCTTTGTGGGTGTGGGAGTGAGTTTGTGGTTTTTTCTCATGTTCTGAGAATAAGTAGGAAAGGCAGTTTGTTGGGTTTGGAGTGGACTGTGTCTAGTAATTCCTTTGACAATGTGAGTGTTTCTATGTCTGTGTAACTCTCTGTGTCCGTGGTTGTATTCATTAGAAAAGAGAATTCATCTATGGATGTGTCCTGTCTAGTAGAAAGAATTCCAGCATTTATCCTGCCTAATTTATGAATGGACTGTGACTTGCCTTATCAATGGGCAACGCATACTATCTTCCTAAGTTCCTGTTTTCTTTCTGAATCTGGCCACTCTCCAGAGTAGGCTCATGGTTTTTTGTCCAAGTTATGTACCACCTCCAACCTCTGTGACATGGCCATGTATTCTATAGCTGAAAGGAAAGGGAGCATCTCAGAAAACTCAGATATCAGTGTGACAAGGAAAGTCTCAGTGGAGAAAACCGGCTTTGGGCCTTTTGCTTCCCTATTCCTCTGTTGCCCTGAATGTCAGGAAGGTCTTTGCCTCAGGCCACCCCTTTGTGAATCCTGAAGAAAACAGTTTTCAAATGGAAATGAATGGGCATCACCTGTGGCTGTTTGCTAAAATGCTTTGAGAGATATGTGTGTGAATCAGCCTCTTGGCCGTGTGTGAGGCTGTGTCTTAGATATTCAGCGCCTAATGGATCTTAAGAAAGATCCCATGTGTTCATCCAAAACCAAAATGTCTAAAAAATCAGTCATTGTAGATGAAGTTTATTGCCTTTCTCTGTTAGGTTCCTGAACTCCAACAAGTGAATTTTTGGATCCTTTGAATTAATCGAGTTCTTCAAAGCCCTGCAGAGGCTAGCCCATATGCGCTTGGGTTTTCTAATGAATCCAAATCACATAAAGAATCTATACATGACAGTCAGTAGGCCTCAAATTGGAGAAGCAGAGCAGTATTAGTGGCAGGCCTATTAAATCACTCCTTGTTTACAGGAAGGGTGTCCAGGTCACACTGACTTTAGGCAAATGAGGGCAAGGGAGATTATTTCAGACTCTGTCTTGTGCTTTACCACTCATGGAAACCTCCAGCCAGAGGTAATGATGAGTGTCTATATGGAAGAAGATGAGGGCAATGTGGGAGTGTTTTGGATTTAATTGTGGTCATTTATTTGGCTGTTGGAAGATAAGACTGGGTCCACCTGGGCTTTAACTCGGGTTTGATTCACCTTAGAGACTGAGTTCTGGAACTGACCTCAGAGAAGTATTGACATGAATTGTGTTGGGATTTTAGGAGGCCACGCATTAGACTTGCCCTTGGAAACTGAGATCTAAGCCCAGGGTGGCTTTCCACAAAGCACTGAGAATGTCAGCCAGGATATACCCGGATTTTATTCTGAAAGACTTGGCAGGCATATTTGAGAGTCAAAACACCCATGGACCTCACATTGTAGACCTCAATGGGCCTGGCCTCATGTGACCTTTAGGCCACTCTTTGGGAAGCATTGCCTGTGAGAGTTCTCCAGATCTTTCATTGAAATGAGCTTCCACAACATTTAATCGTTCATGAATGAATTGAAACCCACTGTGGCTCCAAATTCCTCTTTGAAAAATGGCTAGATAAATACCATGAAATTTTTTAAATTCCCATGACCAGGTGGCACTGGAGAACAGTTAGATCTCCTGATGCTCATCATGAGTGTACCAGACTGGGCCTTGATTTACTGGGTTTCATGAAGATGGCATAGAACAGAGATGCCAGTAAGTTTGAACCTTCTGAGTAGTGCGCCTTGAGCAGTTGTGGGCAGGTGTGTGACAAAACATCTGTGGTGGGGCCATGTGCATCTGCCATTGGCTTCCAAATAGCATGTGATTGACTTGCAGACGCCAGCAGACCCATTTATGTAAAGGCACCTTGTTATATAGAGAGGTTTCAGGGCAATGTTCAGAATTGGGTTGCAATGGAAAAGGGGGCAATGTAGCAAGCAATGAGTGATAGAAGCCTGGATGGTGCATTCTCCTGCAGACTCTAACCCACCACAAGTGACAGAACTCCCTGCAGCACTGTGTCCCAGTTGAACTCCTTGTATTTTGTAAAGCAAATATCAAACTCACTGTGCAGCAGCAAGAAACACCACAAAAAGTGGAGGATGACCAAATGTCTTCACAGCGACACGGGGAGACACTAAGCCCCCAGTGGCCACAGTTTACCTACAAAGAGAGAATTCAGCACTGCTGCCCCATGTTCATTGGAAAATAAGAAAACATGTCGTCCAGGTCACACAGATGCAGACCCATCTTTGATGGTCTCACTAGAAAGAAAGCTAAAACTTCTGACAACAACTTATATTTCAAGTGCCCAATCTCACATGCAGTTTCTCAAACAGTCTTTAGGCCAGAAGAGCTCCATGTTGGTGTTGTGTTTACCATGTCCCTTGCTTTTGGAAACTCCTCTACCATCTCGACGTTTGTGAACTCCTGAGCATTTTCCATTCCAGACATGTATTCACAAATTTTCTAACTCTTCTCCTCTAATTGTGTCTTACTTGGAGCGAAGGTAATGTCAAGGCATTGTTCTGGATCAGAGTGGGAAGTTTTGGGTTGCACATATTTGCACACACATTTGATACAATTTCCAATTTTCCATTCAAAATACAGAATCCCTGACACTATCCCATACCCTACTTGACTCTGGCTACTAATCCTAATATGATGGAGAAAAATAACACAAACAGAATATAAATACAAGCAGTTCAAAGGAGGCATGATGTATATTTGGACTTGCCTTTTGCATGATAAAGTTTATGTGTTATAAATCTAGTCAATTTTTAATTAAATAGTTCTCCATGTGTTTTTAAAGTTCAAAATATGTGTATTACTGTCTCCCTTTCTCTGTAGCCTATTCAACATATGTATTTTTATATGCACATACTGAAAGCTACCTGGTATCACACCTACATTTTTGTGAGGTGGCTTCCTCAGCAAATACAAATTGTGAGAAGAGATCACTCCTCCTAAACGCTTTGGAACTGAATATTCAACCTATGGGTGAGCTTCCTAGTTGAACAAAATTATACATAAATCCATATTCTGTAAAATATATATTTTTGCATTTGTGGATGATATATATTTCATGATGAATTTCGATTGGCATATATTACTACATTTTAAAGTCTGTGTGTGTGTTTTGTGTGTGTGTGTGTGTGTATATATATATATATATATATATATATATATATATATATATATATATATAGTCTCCATATTTTTCAAAATATGAAATATTTGTGTCTTATTTAGAGTCCCAAAATTCATTCATGTTCATGTATGTGGATTTATAATAAAATTTTCACAAGATTATTCTCAGAAATATTCATCCACCTGAAGTTCATATTTGTTTCCTAGTACTGAAAACTAACTATGGTGCCTTCAAATCCTAATATTTCTACAGTAACTGAACCAGTTTAACATCAATGCATGTAGAATTCTATTGGACGTGATGTGTATTTTTACGTTCGTTTTTATTCCACACTGGTACATTACTCTTTCTTAAGTTTATGGACATCATAGGACATATATTTCATCAACAATTTCGCAAATTTATAGGCATTTGTTTCACTTTCAATCGCTTCCTGCTTCAGAACACATGTATTCCTCCAGGTTTCTTGACTGGTCTTTTCTTGAGACTTCTTTCCAAACAAATTATTTTCGATTTTCATAATCAATTTGAAGCAAAGTCACACACTTTTCATGATAAACCAAAATCCTCATATTTCCATTAGATGTATAATGGGTTGGAATGAATGATTGTATATTAATATAAGATTTCTTATTTGTTTTCAAATTTATTTCAATCTATTATTTCAAGTTGAAACCAGTTTTATTATTTATTCACAGTATGGTCTATTCATGCATTTCCTCTGTATTCATAGACACAGGGTGCACCTTTTTGTAGCCCCAATACAAATTTATACATCTTCAAAATATTGCTTCCAGAAATGGTGGAAGAAATACTCATGTCACCTGATCTACATATACATTTCATCACAGTAATATTCTAGACACAAAATTCAAAGGTCACACTTATGATTCTACCAAATCCTAAATAGAAAGTGAACATGGATCACTAAAAACATCCATGTCCAGGGTGCCTTATGCTCTCAAATGTCAATCCGATTGGTGACTACATATTTGTTTCTTCCTAAGATTATATGTTCAACCTCAACCCTGTTGAAAATATCTAATCCTATCACTCACTTTATACTTTTCCTGATTTCCTAATGTCTCTTTTGATATCTGCATTCCTACATATTTTCCCCACTTCATCATTGTTAGAGACCCTTCACATGTGCTGTTACTGAAATTCACTCTCTAACCGAAACCCTATTGCTAAATAACTTTTGGTCCAAATCCTATACTCATTGTTCTTCCGATACTTACCGACTATCTTCCTGATCCTACTGACTATCTCTGTTTGAGCTGATGTTCTCTTCTACATTCAATCATCCAAGGTACAAGTTCCTATGCCATTGTATATCAGTTTATCTGAGATACCTGTGCAGAACGTAATTCAAGCTAAGTAATCCAATCAAGGACCCAATGACTTTCTGGACTTCAAATCTTACCTGGATTTCTGTTTTCATACTTATATTTCACCTATATATTCTTGTAAGTATTGCAGTTACCCAATACCATTATACATCCCGTAGAATGATTCCTAACCCAAATCGAACTGGTTATTAAGCATAACCATACACTGTTCCCTCAATATAACATTACAGAAGAGCTGGAACAGAGTTGGTCTTACAATGCAGGGATGGAGGGGATCTTCCACCTACTTAGAACCTCAATGGTCCATGCAGAAATTATCCCTGGAAAACATGTAGGCAGGTATGAAAGACCTGAGAGAGCAAAGGTCATCTTCCATGGCAAACAGCCTGGTCAGGATGAAGGGTTGTGTCTGAATCAGCCTCTCTCTTCTTAATGTAGAGAAGATGGACCAAACCAAGCCTGTGTGGAGAGCTGTTCCTGGGTGACTATGGTTGATATACCATTCTAACTTGTAAAAATGTTACAGGAATTGGGGCAGCATCCATCTCATGGGACCCTTGGAAGCAACTGTTAGGGCAAAGTAGTTGCCAAGGCAGTGACCTCATTCAGTTCCTGAAAAAAGTGACCTCACCTCACTTCCTTTGTAGTGGAACTCTCTTAACTTGGGAACCAGGAAGCTAGGCCCCCAGAGCCAGTGCCAGTCCCAGTTGGCACACTTGATTGGATTTACCAAGGACAGAGTCAGTCTTTATTGGTACCAACTGATGTGAGGATGGCCAAATGCCAGGAAAGCTATGAAGACAGGTGTTTCCTGAGAAAGCATCTAGTTGTTCTGGCAAAGACACCAAATCTGAGAAAGTACAGGCCATTTCGGGGGAACATGGTATGGCCCACCAGTCAGAGGAAACTCCGGATAATCAAAGACCTACTTCTGGGAAGGAGGTGCTTTGTGGGTGTGGGTGTGAGTTTGTGGTTTTGTCTCATGTTCTGAGAATAGGTAGGGATGGTGGATTGTTTGTTTTTGAGTGGATTGTTTCTAGAAAGTCGTTTGACATGGCGAGGGTTTCTAAAAGTGTATCCCACTGTGTCCGTGGTTGTTGACATTTGAAAAGAGAATGCATCAATGGAAGTGCCCTGTCTAGTAGAAAGCTACCCAGCATTCATCCTGCGCAATTGATGAATGGACTCCAGCTTGCCTTATGAATGGACAACACCTACTATCTTCCTAAGCTCCAGTTTTCTTCCTGAATTCTGGCCACTCTCCGGAATAGTCTCATGGTTTGGTGTCCAAGATATGTACCGCCTCCAAGCTTTGTTACATGGTCATGTACTGGATAGCTGAAGGCAATGGGAGCATCTCAGAAAACTCAGATATCAGTGTGACCAGTAAAGTCTCAGTGGAGAAACCCTGCTTTGGGCCTTTTGCTAACCTATTGTTCTGTTGCCCTGAATGTCAGGAATTTCTTTGCCTCAGGCAACCCCTTTGTAAAGCCTGAAGAAAACAGTTTTCAAATGAAAATGAATGGGCATCACCTGTGGCTGTTTGCTTAATTGCTTCAAAAGGGATGTGTCTGAATCAGCCCCTTGGCCCTATGTGAGGCTGGGGCTTAGATTCTCGGCACCTGACGGATCTACAGAAAGATCCCATCTCTGAATCCAAAACCAAAATGGCCATAAGAGCAGTCAATGTGGATGAAGTCTCTTGCCTTCCTCTCTAAGTCCTGACCTCTATCAAGTGAGAATAGATATCATTTGGGTCAAATGAGTTTTTCAAAGCCCCGAAGAGGCTAATGCATAGGTGCTTGGATTTTCTCATGACTCCAATTCACACAAAGAATTTATACTCAACAATCAGTAAGAGTCAAAATGGAGAAGCAGAGCAGTATTAAGGGCAGGCCTATTTGATCACTCCTGGTTCACAGGAAGGGTGTCCAGGCCACCCTGACTTTAGGCAATTGAGGGGTAAGTGAGCTTATTTTGGACACTGTCTTGGGCTGCATCCCTCATGAAAACCTGAAGCAAGAGGTTATGATGAGTGTCTCTATGGCAGAAGATGAGGGTCATGTGGGAGTGTTTTGGTTTCAATTGCAGTCATTTGTGTGGCAGTGGAATAGGCCACTAATGAGATTCGCCCTTCTAAACTGAGATCTAGCTCACTCCTTGGGAAAAATTGCCTGTGAGAGTTCTCCAGATCTTTTATTGAAATGAGCTTCCTCACCATTTAATGGTTCCTGAATGAATTGAAACCCACAGTGCTTCCAACTTCATCCTTGAAAAGTGGCTACATAAATACCATGAAATTTTTGCCATTCCAATGACCAGGTGGCACTGGAGAACATTTGATGTCCTTTTGCTCATCATGAGTGTACCAGATAGTGCCTTGATTGTCTGGGTTTCATGAAAATGGTGTAGAACAGAAATGCCAGTAACTTGTAGCCTACTGAATAGTGGTGTGTGTGCAGGTGGTGTGCAGGTGTGTGATAAAACATCTCTTGTGGGGCCATGTGGATCTGCCATTACTTCCAAAGGGCTTGAGACTGACATGGTGCATCCAGCAGAACCTTATATGTCTGAAACCTCTCCATGTAAAGGCATCTTTTTATATGGAGATTTTCAGGGCAATGTTCAGAATCAGGTTGCTATGATCAAGGGGGCAATCTATGTGGGATAGAATCCTGGTTGGTGAATTCTCCTGCAGACCCTGACCCACCATACATGACAGAACTCCCTCCAGCACTGGGTCTCAGTTGAACTCATTTTATTTAGTGAAACAAATACCAAACTCCCAGTGCAGCGGCAAGAAACACCATGAAAAGTGGAGGATGACCAAATGGCTTCACAGTCCACACGGGGAGACACTTAGCCTTCAGTGGCCACAGTTTACCTACAAAGAGTGAATTCACACTGCCGCCTCATGTCTTTTGGAAAATAAGAAACCATGTTCTCCAGGTTACATAGATGCAGACACAGCTTTGATGCTTTCACTAGAAATGAAGCTAAAGCTCCTGACAAAAACATATATTTCAAGGATCTTCTAGCTTTCAGAGTCTGTGTTGAAATATCAGCTGTTTTCCTGATTGCTTTACCCCTAAATGTAATCTGCTTCCTTTCAATTGTAGCTTTTAAAATTCTCTCTTTATTCTGTACGTTGGGTATCTTCATTATAATGCGTCTAGGTGTGGATCTCTTATGATTTTGCACATTCGGCGTCCTGTTGGCTTCTAGGACTTGGGAGTCTGTCTCATTCTTCAAGTCTGGGAAGTTTTCTCGTATTATTTCATTAAATACATTGCTCATTCTTTTGGTTTGGACCTCTATACCTTCCTGTATCCCAATGACTCTTAAGTTTGGTCTCTTTATGTTATCCCATATTTCTCGGATGTTCTGTTCATGGTTTCTTAACAGTCTTGCTGAGCTGTCTATGTTCTTTTCAAGTTGAAATACTTTGTCTTCATTGTCTGATGTTCTATCTTCTAAGTGTTCTACTCTGATGGTAGTGTTCTCAATTGAGTTTTTAAGTTGTTTTATTGCTTCCTGCATTTCTAGGATTTCTGTTTGTCATTTTTTACAACTTCTATCTCCCTGTATAATTGATCTTTTGCTTCTTGGATTTGTTTGTGTAATTCATTGTCGAAGTGATCTTTCATTGTCTGATTTTGCTGTCTAATGTCTGCCTTGAGACTCCAGATTATCTGAAGCATGTATATCCTGAGTTTTTTATCTGACATTCCATCTGCTGCAGCTATTACCTCTTCTAAAGTTGTGTTGACCTGCATTGCTTGTGGTCCTTTTTTCTTTGTCTTTTCATACGGCTCGCGTTTCTTTCTGCTTGGTGAATCTGTTGTGATTTTGAAATTTTCCCCCTATATATTTATATTGCTCTTGTATATTTGAAAAGTCTTCCTTGCAGGGGCGGGGGGTGGCTGTTGTGCTCTTCCAATTGGGGTGATCTATCTACCATGCTGATGGGCCGCTGGGCCTGTTCTCCTGATCGGTCGCAGGTCTGCCTACCCTGCAGGCGCGGGAAGCGGCTCTGCTAAGCCCCTCCTCTAATTGGTGTGACGTGTGTAGCACACCCATGGACCCCTGGGGTGTTCTGCCAGTCGGTCTCAGGTCTGCCTACCTTAGAGGCGCAGGCGGCGGCTCTGCTCTGCCCCTACTCCAATTGGGGTGACGTGACTACCACGCCGGCGGGTGGGTGGGCCTGTTCTGCCGTCGGTCGCAGGTCTGCCTACCTTACGGGCATGGGCGATGGATCTGCTCTGCCCCTACTCCAAATGGGGTGAAGTGTCTGCCGCGCTGGCAGGCCGCTGGGCCTCTTCTGCTGGTCGGGTTCAGATTTGTCTACCTTGAGGGCGCGGGTGGTGGCTCTGCTCTGCCGCTACTCCAATTGGGGTGTCGTGACTACGAAGCCGGCAGGTTGCTGGGCCTGTTCCGGGCACCATGGGCAAAGACTCTGCTCTGCCCCTACTCCTATTGGGGTTATGTGACTACCATGCCGATGGGCCACTTGGATTGTACTAGGTGCTGGAGAAGGCTCTGCTCTGCAATTACTCCAATTGAGGTGATGTGACTACCATGCCTGCTGGTCGCTAGGCCTGTTCTGGGCACCTGTGGCGGGTCTGCTCTGCCTCTATTCCAATTGGGGTGAAGTGAGTATCATGCAGGTGTGTCGCTGGGCCTGTTCCAGGCATGGGCAGCGGCTCTGCTTTGCCCCTCTGGCTTGATGAAAAAGTGAGAGAGACTCGGGTGTTTCTGACTCACTTTCTTTACCAGGAGACCAACTGTTTCTGTCACCGCTGGTATTAATGAAGTTATCTCCTCCGCTGCTTTCTGATGACATCAGATCTCTGCCATGTTGGTATCCCATGCAAAAGGCAGCATTTCGTTCCCTTTGCTGGGTGACCAAAGCAATGGGTGAGTCCTGACTTGCCCTCACAAGCCTCGTCTCAATCCTGTTGCCACTGCCTATGAAGGCTCGGTTGATATTTACCTCCACATTATTCAGCAAGACCCGGACCGGGAAGCAGTTTCCACGGGTTCTTGAGCCCTGGGCCAGATCAGTTCAGGGAGGCCAAATTTGGCCGCTCTGGGCTCAGTGTATGTTCTAATAGGAGCAGGCTCCAAGACGCAGTTTCTGCGGGTTCTTTAGCACTGAACCTGAGTAATTTGTCTGCGAAGCAAAGGTGAATGGAATCCTGAAATTACCTGTTCTATAGCTGAATGAGCTGTGATCAGTCGAAAACAGGGATGGTGACGTCAGCTCTTCAAGATGGTGGACGCTGGCTTCCTCTGTGGTCTGACCGGTATGGAGAACGGAATTGGACCACATCCATCCCCGTCTCAATCCCAGAATTCAGCACTGAGCACAGTAATTGCATAGCGGGCAGGAGCCCATAGAATCCGCACCACTGTATATTTGCGATGCTATCTCGTCTTTTCCCAGTGCGCGCCACACACTCTAGCTGCAGGGCAATTTGCTGAATAAGCAGCATGACCCTCCGTGCGGAAAAATCACTCTCGTTTGAGCCCCCGTAGCTGATCCTCGTGAGATGGATATATGTCCACTAGGTTTTGGAGCACCCCAAATTTGCTGGAAATTCCTAACAAGATAGGTTTTAGCCGTTGTAACTCGTCATTTTCCCGCACAGTGACGCGGTACATGGGGGTAATGCACTCCATTCGCCGCCATCATGTGATCCCCCAAAGTTAGTTTTCAGTACAAGGAAAAAAATATGTATTTCAGGTGGAGGAATATTTCTGAGAATAATCTTGTGAAAAGTTGATTATAAATCCACATACATGAATATGAATTAATTTAGGGAGGGTATAAAAAGAAAAATATACTAAATATTTTGAAAAATCTGGAGAGTGAATATATATATATATATATATATATATATATATATATATATATATACACACACACACAGACACACACACACACACAGACATTAAAAAGTAGCATTATGTATGTGAATTGAAATTCACCATGAAATATATATCATCCACACATCCAAAAATATTCATTTTAATGTACATGGATTCATGTTGTTTAACTAAAAAGCTCACCCATATGTTGAATTTTCAGTTCCAACAGCGTTAAGTAGGAGTGATCTCTTCTCACAATTTGTATCTGCCAAGCCAGCCACCTCACCAAATGTACGACTGATACCAGGTAGAATTCTGTATGTGCTTATAAAAATACATGTGATGAATAGGCTACAGAGAAAGGGAGACAGTTATTCACATATTTGTTAACTTTGAAAACACATGGAGAACTATTTCAATTAAAATTCGCTAGATTTATAACACCTACAATTTATCATACGAAAGGCAAGTCCAATTATACACCATGCCTCCTGTGAACCTCTTGTATTTGTATTCTGTTTGGGTTATTATTCTCCATCAAATTAGGATAAGAAGTCAAAGTCTAGTAGGGTATGTGTTAGTGTCAGGGATTCAGTATTTCGAATGGAAAATTGGAAAATGTATCCAATGTGTATGCAAATATGTGCTACACAAAAATCTTCCCACTCTCATTCAGAATAATGCCTTGACATTACCTTCGCCCTACATAAGACACAATTAGAGGAGAACATTTAGAAAATCTGTGAATACATATGTGGAATGGAAAATGCTCAGAAGTTCACAAATTTGGAGTTGGTAGAGGAGTTTCCAAAAGTAAGGGACAGGGTAATCACTCCAAAAACATGAAGTTCTGCCAGCCTAACATCTGAAGAAACTGCCTGTGAGGTTGGGCAATGAAATATATGCTGTTGTCAGAAGCATTAGCTTCATATGTAGTGAGACCATCAAATCTGGTTCTGCATCTATGTGACCTGGATGACATGGTTTCTTATTTTCCAATAAACATGAGGCAGCAGTGCTGAATTATCTATTTGTAGGTATACTGTGGCCACTGGATTCTAGGTGTCTCCCCGTGTGGACTGTAAATTCATTTGGTCATCCTCCACTTTCGTGGTGTTTCTTGCTGCTGCACTGGGAGTTTGGTATTTGCTTCATTAAATACAAGGGTTCACCTGGGACACAGTGCTGAAGTGAGTTCTGTCAAGTGTGGTGTGTCGAGTTCTGCAGGAGAATGCACCAACCAGGCTTCTATCCCACATAACTTGCCCTATTGACCATAGCATGCTGATTCTGAACATTGACCTGAAACCTCTCCATATAACAATATGCTTTTACATATAAGGTTCTACTGACTGCAAAATGTCAGTCACAATCCATTTGGAAGCCAATGGCAGATCCACATGCCCCCACCACAGATGTTTTATCACACACCTGCCAACCACTGCTCTAGAACAACTACTCAGCAAGATCCAACTTACTGGAATCTCTGTTCTACACCATTTTCATAAAACCCAGTCAATCAAGGCACTGTCCTGTATACTCATGATCAGCAAGAGGACATCCAAATGTTCTCCAGTGCTACCCAGTCATGGGAAATTCAAAAATTTCATGATATTGATATAGCCAATTTTCAAGGATGAAGTTGGAGGCACTGTGGATTTCAATTCACTCAGAAACCATTAAATGAAAACTCTGGAGAATTCTTACAGGCAAGGCTTCCAAAAGTGGCCAAAAGTCAGATTAAGCCAGGCCCATTGAGGTCTACAATGTATGGTCCATGTGTGTTTTG
The DNA here is from genome assembly GCF_048772815.1 of Callospermophilus lateralis. Lineage (NCBI taxonomy): Eukaryota > Metazoa > Chordata > Mammalia > Rodentia > Sciuridae > Callospermophilus > Callospermophilus lateralis. Next base: position 448,280 of record NW_027512423.1, on the reverse strand, counting down.
ACTCTCAAATATGGCTGCCAAGTCTTTAAGAATAATATCATGTGTTATCCTGGCTGAGATTCCCTGTGCTCTGTGGAAAGTCAACTAGGGCCTAGATGTCACTTTCCAAGGGCAACTCTCATGCATGGCCATCTAAAATTCCAACACAATTCCTGGCAATAATTCTCTGAGATCAGTAAAAGAACTCAGTCTTTAAGGGGAATCACACCAGAGTGCAAGCCTAGGTGGACCCAGTGATCTCTTCCAACCGCCAGACAAATGTCCACAATTAAAACCAAAACACTCTCACATGGCCCTCATCTTCTTCCATATAGACACTCATTATATCCTCTGGCTGGAGGTTTCCATAAGGGACGCAGCCCACGACAGTGTCCAAAATAAGCTCCTTGCACCGCATTTGCCTAAAGTAAGGGTGGCTTGGACTCTCTTCCTGTGAACCAGGAGTGATCAAATAGGCCTACCTTTAATATTGCTTGGCTTCTCCAACTTGAGGCCTTCTAGCTTTGGGGTTTAGATTCTTTAAGTTAATTGGAGTCATGATAATCAAGCACCTATGGCCTAGCCTCTGCAGGGCTTTGAAGAACTCATTTGACCCAAAGAATACCTATTCTCACTTGATGGATATCTGGAACCTACCAGAGGAAGGCAAGAGAGTTCATCAACAATATCTGATCTTTTTGCCATTTTGGTTTTGGATGCACGCATGGGATCTATCTTTAGATCCATCAGGTGATGAGAATCTAAGCCACAGCCTCACACAGGGCCAACAGGCTGATTCAGACATATCCCAATCCTAAGCAATTAAGCAAAGAGCCACAGGTGATGCCCATTCATTTCCATTTGAAAACTGTTTTCTTCAGGGTTCACAAAGTGGTGGCTTGAGGCAAAAAACTTCCTGACATTCAACAGAACAATAGTTAAGCAAAAGGACCAAAGCAGGGTTTCTCCACTGAGACTTTCCTGGTGAACAGATATCTGAGATTTCTGAGATGCTAGCCATTTCCTTCAGCTATCCAGTACAGAGCCATGTCACAGAACTTGGAGGTGGTACAAATCTTGGACACAAAACCATGATACTATTCTGGAGAGTGGGCTGAATTGAGAGAGAAAACAGGAAATTAGGAAGCTTGTAGGTGTTGCCCATCCATAAGGCAAGCCAGAGTCCACTCATGAATTGGGCAGGATGAATGCTGGGAAGCTTTCTACTAGACAGGACACATCCATTGATGCATTGTCTTTTCTAATGTCTACAACAATGGACTCAGTGGGATACACACACATAGAAACACTCACCTTGTCAAAGGACTTAATAGAAATATTCCACACCATACCAAAGAAACCGCCTTTCCTACCTATTCTCAGAAAATGATCCACTACCTGCTTTCTCAGGGAAAGCCCCTCTTCAGAGGTTTCCTGGCATTTGGCCATCCTCACATCTGTAGGTACCAAGAAAGACTGACACTGTCCTTGGTAATTCCAAACATGTGAGACCACTGGGACTAGAACAGGGACTGTCTCTGGGTGCCTGGCTTCCTGGATCCCAAGTTCAGAGAGTTCCCTCACCAAGGAAGTGAGGTGAGATCACTTTCTTCAGGATCTGAATGATGTCACTGCCTTGCCTAACCACTTTGTTGCTCCCAAAAGTACCATGAGGTGGAGGCTGCCCCGATTTTCATGTGGCACTTTCTCTAGTTAGAATGTTATATCAACCATAAGCACCCGGGAACAGCTTCCACACAGGACTGGTTTGGTCCATGTTCTATACATTAAGAAGAGAGAGAATGATTCAGACACAACCCTTCAACCTGACCAGGACGATTGCCATGGAAGTTGACTTTTGCTTTCTGAGGTACTTCATAGCTGCCTTCATCTTCACCAGGGATTATTTCTGCATGAACATTTGAGTTTCTCAGCAGGTGAAGATCCCCTAGATTCCTGTAGTTTAATACCCACACTGTTCCTGCTCTCCTGCAAAGTTAGTGTATGGTTAGGGTTAATAATATTTTCGATTTGGGTTAGGAATCATTCTGCAGGATGAATAATGGGATTGGGAACCTGTGATATTTACAAGAATATATAGGTGAAATATATGTATAAAAACGGGAATCTAAGAAAGATTTGAAGCCCAGAAGGGCATTGGGCCCTTGGTTTGGATACTTAGTGTTGAATAATGTTCTGTACAATTGTCTCAGTTAAATCGAAATAGAATGGCATAGGACCTTGTACCTTGGATGATTGAATGTAGAAGAGAACATCCAGTCAAAAAGGGATAGTCGGTAGGATTAGGAAGATAGTCAGTAGGTTTAGGAAGAAGAGTGAGTATATGATTTGGAAAAAAAAGCTTCTTTAGCAATAGGGTTTCGTTTAGAGAGTGAATGTAAATGTCAGCACATGGGAAGAGTAAGCCAAAATGATGAACTGGGGAAAATATGTAGGAAAGCAGGTGTCAATAGAGACATTACTAAATCAGGCAAAGTATAAAGTGAGGGATAGGATTAGACATTTTCAACAGGCTTGAGTTTGAATATATAATCATAGGAAAAAACAAATATGTCGTCATGAATGGGAATGACATTTGAGAGCATTAGGCAACCTGGACATGGATGTTATTAGTTCTCAACATTCACTTTCCTTTTAGGCTTTGGTACAATCATAAGTGTGATATTTTATTTTTTTGTTGTTCAGAATATTACTGTGATAAAATGTATATGTAGATCAGGTGACATGAGTATTTCTTTCACCATTTCTTGGAGCAATAATTTGAAGACGCATACATTAGTATTAGGGGCACAAAGAGGTGTAACCTCTGTCTATGAATATAGAGATAATGCATGAATAGACCATACTATGAATAAATAACATAACTGATTCCACTTTAAATAATGGATTGAATTGACATGTGAAAATATATAAGAAATCTTATATTGATATACAATCATTCATTCCAACCAGTTATATATCTAATGGTAATATTAGGATTATGATTTATGATGAATGGTGTTTGAGTTTTGCTTTATAAGTGATGATGTTAAACGAAAGTAATGTGTTTGGAAAGAAGTCTCATGAAAAGACCAGTCAAGAAACATGGAGGAATGCATGTGTTCTGAATCAGGAAGTGATTGATCGTGAAACAAATGCCTATAAATTTTCTAATTTGTGACTGAAATATATATCCTATGATGTGGATAAACTGAAGACATAGTAACGTACAAGTGTTGAATAAAAATGAAAGTCAAAATACACATCATGTCCCGTAGGAATCTACTTGCATTGATTTTAAATTGGCTAAGTAAATGTAGAAATAATAGGGTTTGTATGCACCATTCACTGAATTTAGTTTTCAGTACTAGGAAACAATATGTTTTGCAGGTGGATGATTATTATGAGAATAATCTTGTGGAAAGTTGATTATAAATCCACAGATATGAATATGAATGAATTTAGGGAGTGTATAATAAGACACATATATTTCATATTTTGAAAAATCTGAAGAGTGTGTACATATATAAATATATATATATATATATACACATATATATATATGTATATATATATACAAACACGCACATGCACAGATATTAAAAAGTAGCAATACAGGAGATCCATTATTAAGGCAGGCATGGAGAAATCAAGTCTCTGATCTCTTCAGCTGCACGGGCATAGGAAGTCGTAAACTGTCTAAATGCTGTTTGCTCAGAATCACTAGGCAATGTTGACCTGTTGTGAATCTGGGGAGAACAGTCTGGGCCCCTCAGAACACACACAGAGCCCGGATTGGCTGCATTCAAGCTTAGATTCGTCTGGTTTTTGTGACTCAGCACTAACATTCCCGCTGAAATAACTGGTTGGGCTTTCTGAATTGACAGAGTTAAAAGACAACTGAGCCTTCATAGGCAGTGGCCACAGGATTGAAATGGGGCTTGGGAGAGATAGTCAGGACCCACCCATTGCATTGGTCACAAAGCAAAGGGAACGAACGGTCACCATTTTAATGGGATACCACCATGGCATAGAACTGACATTACAGGCGGAGGAGATAACTTCATTGAAACCAACGCGACAAGTGTGTAATCCCATTGCCATCTCTCTCAACACCACGGGGAAACCTCAAGGGCCCCTCCCAGCTCTCCCAGGAGCACGATAGCCAGACCTAGGGAAACAGGATTGGCTCGGGACTTGCGGCATGGAATTCCCGGCTACCACTCCCACCAGTGCTGACAATTGAGGTCTCTTACACCACCTACCAGGGGCATGGCTCCCGGAAGACAAGAAAATTCGCTGGCCGTTCTCAGGACAAAGCTCTACAAACTTACGGTCTGAGGGAGGCAAACAGGGAGAGTGTGCCAAGGCGTTCATTAAAACAGGGCTACCAGGAGCAGAGGCCTGGCGTGTAACCAGTATTGTGGTGAGCGTCAAAGGTGAGCGGGGCCTGGCTTGAGGAAGCACAAGAGAAGGCCCTAGGCACTCAGGATTGGAGACCCGCCGAGTCTGGGAGGAAGAGCTGCTGCACAGTGATTTGTTCCCACTTATTTAGAGGAGAAGCTTGGCCCAGTGCACACAGCTCCACCTACTGGAAGAGAAGTTAATTGAACTCTAGTACTGCATGTATTATTATTATTATATTATTTGTATGTTTTTCTTTTTCTTTCATTTTCATTTTTGTTGTTGTTCTTTAACTTTTTTAATGTTTTTATTTTTTTAATTTTTTATTTCATTATTATTATTATTATTTTAAATTTTAATTTTCATTTTTTAATTATCATTATTACTTAAAATTTTCTTTCTTTATTTTCTATTTTTTTCTTTTGTCTTTTCATTTCTTTTCAATTTTATTATACCCCCTTCCTTGAATTCTACCTGGCTACTCTCATTCTCTTTAGTGACTTCTTCCCTTCCCTTCTAATATCTTTCCTTCCAAGCATCAAATAAATTTATAAGAGTAAGCAGTAACTCAGTAGTCAAACAGAACAAGAAGTAACATGAGAAGCATAAAAAAGCAAGGAAGAAAAAAAGTGCAAACAATAAAGAACAGCCTAAATATTCAAGAGCATCTGGAGTCACCAGAAAAATGGTCATATAAAGAACTCAAGGAATACCTTAGACAGATGGAATGGAACATTAAAGAGGATACGAGACAACAAAAACAAACAGTGAAAGAACGCATTGAAAATGAATTACATAAACAGATAAAATAAGAAATTAAGCATCTTTATCAGGAGATAGAGATTATTAGAAAAATCAAACAATAATTCTAGAAATGAAGGAAATGATAAACCAAATTAAAAACTCAATTGAGAGTATCACTAACAGAGTGGAGCAAGTAGAAGACAGAATGTCAGATAATGAAGACAAAATATATCATCTTGAAAAAACTCTATCCAAGAAAGAAATGCTGTAAAAAATTATGAGAAAACATCCAAGAGATATGGGATAACATAAAAAAAAACAAACGTATGAGTCATCCCGAAAGAGGAAGGTACAGAGATTCAAACCAAGGGAATGAGTAACCTGCTGAATGAAATAATTAGAGAAAACTTTCCAAAAATAAAAATGGAAACAGATAAACAAATTGTAGATTCTTACAGGACACTGAGCACACAAAATCACAGTAGACCAATGCCAAGACACATTGTTATGAAGATATCCAATATACAAAACAAAGAGAAAATATTAAAACCTACCAGAGAAAGGAGGCAGATTACAATCAGGGGTAAAACAAAAAGGTTAACAATGGTTTTTTTTTATCTCAGATGCTGGAAGTGAGAAGATCCTGGAACAACATACTTCAAACACTGAAAGACAATGGATGCCAACCAAGAATTATGTATCCAGCAAAATTAAGCTTAATGTAAGACAACAAAATAAAAATATTTCATGATAAACAAAAGCTAAAAGAATTTGCAGCCAGAAAACCAGCATTGGAAAGCATCTTGAGCAAAAAACTACACTAGGAAGAAATGAAAATCAACAATGTAAACCATCAGTGGGAAGTGCCTCAGTAATGACAGAGGGAAAAGCTAATCATGGAGAAACAAACTAATTTAAAAAAAAGATATAAGCAAACATGGGTGGCAGTACAAACCATATATTAATAGTAACTCTAAACGTTAATGGCTTAAACTCTCCAATAAAGTGACATAGGCTTGTAACTTGAATTACAAAAAACAAATCCAACAATATGTTGCCTCCAGGGGACACATCTGAATGGAAAAGACATACACAAGCTGAAGGTGAAAGATTGGGAAAATTTATACCATGCACATAGTCCTCGTAACCAAGCAGGGGTGGCCATCCTCCTATAGAATAAAATCGACCTCAAGACTAATTTAATCAAAAGGGATAAGGAAGGACATTATATACTGTTAAAAGAAACCATTCACTGACAAGACATAAAAATTATCAATATTCACGCAGCAAATAATGGTGCTGCGACGTTCATTAAACAAATTCTCCTCAAGTTCAAGAATCAAATAGACCACAGTACAATAATTATGGGTGACTTCAACTCACGTCTCTCACCATTGGACAGATCCTCCAAACAAAAGTTGAATAAAGAAACTATGGAACTCAATATCACAATCAATACCCTAGACTTAATTGACATATATAGAATATATCAACCATCATCAAGTGGATATACTTTTTTTTCAGCAGCACATGGATCCTTCTCAAAAATAGACCATATGTTTTGCCATAGGGCAACCCTCAGTAAATATAAAGGGTAGGAGATAATACCATGAATTTTTTGTGATCATAATGGAATGAAACTGGAAACCAATGATAAAAGAAAAAAGAAAAAATCATACATTACATGCAAAATGAACAATATGTTACTGAATGATCAATGGGTTACAGAAGACATAAAGGAGGAAATCAAAAAATTCTTAGAGATAAATGAAAATACAGACACAACAAATCAGATTCTATGGGACAAAATGAAAGAAGTTTTAAGAGGTAAATTCATCTCCTGGAGGTCATTCCTCAAAAAAAGAAAGAAAAAAAAAACAACAAATAAATGAGCTCACACTTTATCTCAAAGCCCTATAAAAGGAAGAGCAAAACAACAGCAAATGTAGCAGAAGGCAAGAAATAATTAAAATCAGAGCGAAATTGAAACAAAAGAAACTATTGAAAAAATTAACAAAACTAAAAGTTGGTTCTTCAAAAAGATAAATAAGATCGACAGACCCTTAGCCATGCTAATGAAGAGAAGAAGAGAGAGAACTCAAATTACTAACATACGGGATGAAAAAGGCAATATCACAACAGATGCAACATAAATACAGAAGAAAATTAGAAATTATTTGGAAACCTGTATTGCAATAAAATAAAAAATAGTGAAGACATCGATAAATTTCTTAAGTCATATGATTTGCCCACACTGAGTCATAAGGGAACACACAATTTAAACAGACCAATATCAATGGATGAAGTAGAAGAAGCAATCAAAAGACTACCAACCAAGAAAAGCCCAGGACCGGATGGGTATACAGCAGAGTTTTACAAAACCTTTAAAGAAGAATTAATACCATTACTTTTCAAGTTATTCAGGAAATAGAAAAACTGGGAGCTCTGCCAAATTCGTTCTATGAGGACAACATCACCCTGATTCTGAAACCAGACAAAGACACCTCAAAGAAAGAAAACTACAGACAAATATCTCTGATGAACCTAGATGCAAAAATCCTCATTAAAATTCTGGCGAATTGGATACAAAGGCACATCAAAAAAATTGTGCACCATGATCAACTAGGATTCATCCCTGGGATGCAAGGCTGGTTCAATATATGGAAATTAATAAATGTTATTCACAACATCATTGGACTTAAAGATAAGAACCATATGATCATCTCGATAGACGCAGAAAAAACATTCAACAAAGTAGAGCATTCCTTTATGTTCAAAACATTTTAAAAACTAGGGATAACAGGAACTTACCTCGACATTGTAAAAGCTATCTATGTTAAGCCTCAGGTTAGCATCATTCTGAATGGAGAAAAATTGAAGGCATTCCCTTTAAAATCTGGAACAAGACAGGGGTGTCCTCTATCACCACTTCTATTCAATATAGTTCTCGAAAAACTGGCCAGAGCAATTAGAGAGATGAAAGACATTAAAGGCATAAAAATAGGAAAAGAAGAACTTAACTTATCACTATTTGCAGATGACATGATTCTATACATAGAAGACCCAAAAGGGTCTACAGAAAAAACTACTAGAACTAATAAATGAATGCAGCAATGTGGCAGGATAGAAAATCAACATGCATAAATCAAAGGCATTTCTGTATATTAGCGACAAAACTTCTGAAACAAAAATGAGTCAAAACACTGCATTCCCAATTTCCTCAAAATAATTAAATACTTGGGAATCAACCTAACAAAAGAGGTGAAAGATTTATATAATGCAAACTACAGAACCCTAAAAAGAGAAATAGAATAAGATCTTAGAAGATGGAAAAATATACCCCGTTCATGGATAGGAAGAACTAACATCATCAATATGGCTATATTACCAAAAGTTCTCTACAGGTTTAATGCAATGCCAATCAAAATCCCAAAGGAATTTTTTGTAGAAATAGATAAAGCAATTATGAAATTCAAATGGAAAAATAAAAGACCCAGAATAGCAAAAGCAATTCTAAGCAGGAAGTGTGAATCAGGCAGTATAGCAACACCAGATTTCAAACTATATTACAGAGCAATTATAATAAAAACAGCATGGTACTGGTACCAAAACAGGCGGGTGGACCAATGGTACAGAATGGAGGACACAGAGACTAATCCAAAAAGCTACAACTATCTTATATTTGATAAAAGAGCTAATGGCCTGCAATGGAGGAAGGATGGCATCTTCATCAAATGGTGTTGGGTAAACTGGAAATCCATATGCAACAAAATGAAACTGAATCCCCTCCTCTCGTCCTGCACAAAAGTTAACTCAAAGTGGATCAAGGAGCTAGATTCAAATCAGAGTCTCTGCGTCTGATAGAAGAAAAAGTTGGCTAAGATCTACATATTGTGTGGTCAGGCTCCAAATTCCTTAATAGGACACCCATAGAACAAGAGTTAATAACAAGAATCAAGAAATGGGACTTACTTAAACTGAATTTTTTTTTCTCAGAAAGAGAAACAATAAGAGAGGTAAATATGGAGCCTACATCATGGGAACAAATTTTTAGTCCTCACCCTTCACATGGAGCCCTAATATCTAGAGTATACAAAGTATACAAATAACTCAGAAAATTAGACAATAATATAACCAATAACCCAATGGGCCAAGGACCTGAACAGAAACTTCTCAGAGGAGGACATAGAATCAATTAACAAGTACATGAAAAAATGCTCTCCATTTCTAGCAGTAAGAGAAATGCAAATAAAAACCACCCTAAAATACCATCTCAATCCCGTGAGATTAGCAGCCATAATGAAGTCAAACAACAACAAGTGCTGGCGAGGATGTGAGGAAAAGGGTACTCTTGTACATTGCTGGTGGGACTGAAACTGGTGCAGCCAATTTGGAAAGGAGTATGGAGACTCCTGTGAAAGCTTGGAATGGAAGCACCATTTGACCCAGCTATTGCCCTTCTTGGACTATTCCCTGAAGACCTTAAAAGAGCGTACTACAGTGATACTGCCACATCGATTTTCATAGCAGCACAATTCACAATTGCTACACTGTGGAACCAACCCAGATGCCCTTCTTTAGATGAATGGATAAAAAAAAATGTGACCTTTGTATACTATGGAGGATTACGCAGCACTAAAATATGACAAAATCATGGAATTTGCAGGGAAATGCATGGCAATAGACAAGATTATGCTTAGTGAAGCTAGCCAATCCCTAAAAAACAAATACCAAATATCTTCTTTGATATAATGAGAGCAACTAAGAACAGAGCAGGGAGGAAGAGCATGAAGAAAAGATTAACATTAAGCAGAAACATGAGGTGGGAGGGAAAGGGAGAGAAGAGGGAAATTGCATGGTAATGGAGAGAGACCCTTATTGTTACACAAAATTACATATAAGAGGTTGTGGGAAAATAAACAACGAGAGAAATGAATTAGAGTAGGTATGGTAGAGAGAAAAGATGGGAAGAGAATGGAGGGGGTATAGTAGAGTATAGGAAAGGTAGCAGAATACAACATTAACTAATAGGGCATTATGTAAAAATATGGATGTGTAACTGATGTGATTCTGCAATCTGTATTTGGAGTAAAAATGGGAGTTCATAACCCACTTGAATCTAATGTATGAAATATGATATGTCAAGAGCTTTGTAATGTTTTGAGCAACCAATAAAAAAAGTAGTGATATATATGCCAATAGAAATTTATCATGAAATATATATAATCAACAGATTGAAAAATATTAATTTTACTGAACATGAAATTATGAATAATGTTATTCAACTAGGAAGCTCACCCATAGGTTGAATTTTCAGTTCCAACAGCGTTTAGGAGGAGTGATCTCTTCTCTCAATTTGCATCTGCAAATTCAGCCACCTCACAAGTGTATACGAGTGATATCAGGTATGATTCTATATGTGCATATAAAAATACATGTGCTGAATAGGCTACAGAGAAAGGGAGACAGGGATTCATATATTTGTTAATTTTAAAAACACATGTAGAACTATTTCAAGAAAAAACTGACTAGATTTATAACTCCTACAAAATATAATGCAAAAGGCAATTCCAACTATACACCATGCCTCCTCTGAACTGCTTGTATTTCTATTCTTTTTGGGTTATTTTTCACCATCATATTAGGATCATAATTCAGAGTCTAGTAGGGTATGGATTAGTGTCAGGGATTCAGTATTTCAAAATAAAAATTGAAAAATGAATCCAGTGTGTGTGTAAATATGTGCTACACAAAAATCTTCCCACTCACATCCAGAACAATGCCTTGACATTACCTTCACCCAAGTAAGACACAATTATAGTAGAAAAGTGTGAAAATCTATGAATACATACATGGAATGGAATATGCTCGGGAGTTCACAACCTTGGAGGTGGTAGAGGCGTTTCCAAAAGTAAAGGACAGGGTAAACACTCCACAAACAAAGAGCTCTGCTGGCCTAAGACTTCTTGGAATACGGCTTCTGAGGTTGGGCACTTGAAATATATGTTGTTGTCATGAGCTTTGGCTTCCTTTGTCGTGAGACCATAAAAGCTGGGTCTGCATCTATGTGACCTGGAAGACATGATTTCTTATATTTCAATGAACATGAGGCAGCAGTGCTCAATTTTCTCTTTGTAGGTAAACTGTGTCCACTGGAGGCTAAGTGTCTCCCGGTGGGGACAGTGAAGACATTTGATCATGCTCCAATTTTCGTGGTGTTTCTTGCTCCTACACTGGGAATTTGGTACTTGCTTCACACAATATAAGAAGTTCATCTGGGATACAGTGCTGGAGGGTGTTCTGTCACGTGGGGTGGGTTAGCGTCTGCAGGAGAATGTACCAACCAGGCTTCTATCCCTCATAGCTTGTCCCAATAACCATAGCAACCTGATTATGAACATTGCCCTGAAACCTCTCCATATAACAAGATGCCTTTACATACAAGGGAATGGGGGCTGCGCCATATCAGTCACAAGCCATTTGTAAGCCGATAGCCAATCCACATGGCCCCACCATGATGTTTCATCACACACCTGCCCACCAGTGCTCTAGGCCCACTACTCAGCAGGCTCCAAATTCCTGGCATCTCGTATTCTACACCATTTTCATGAAACCCAGTCAAACAAGGCACTTTCTGGTATACACATGATCAGCAACAGGACATCCAACGTTTCTGCAGTGCCACCTGGTCATGGGAATTTCCAAAATTTTATGGTATTTATCTAGCAAGTTTTCAAGGATGAAGTTAGAGGCACTGTGGGTTTCAATTCATTCAGGAACCATTAAGTGTTGAGAAAGCTCATTTCAATGAATGCTCTGGAGAACTCTAAAGTCAAGGCTTCTCAAAGAGTTGCCAACAGGTCACATGAAGCCAGGCCAATTGACGTCTACAATGTGAGGTCCATGTGTGTTTTGACTCTCAACTATGGCTACCAAGTCTTTCAGAATAAAATCATGTGATATTCTGGCTGAGATTCCCAGGCCTCTGTGGAAAGCCACCCTGGGCCTAGATCTCAGTTTCCAAGAGTGAGTCTCATGCGTGGCCTCCTAAAATCCCAACACAATTCATGGCAATACTTCTCTGAGGTCAGTTCCAGAACTCAGTCTCTAAGGGTAAATCATACCAGAGTTCAAGCCCAGGTGGACACAGTCATCCCTTTCAACTGCCACAAAAATGACCAAAATTAAAATGAAATCACTCCCACAGGGCCATAATCTTCTTCCTTGTAGACACTCATCATAACCTCTAGCTGGAGGTTTCAATGAGCACAAGGTAGTGTCCAAAATAAGCTCACTTGCCCCTCATTTGCCTGAAAACATGGTGGCCTGAACACTATTCCTGTGAACCAGGAGTGATTAAATATTGCTGCTGTTAAAGTGTTCCGCTTCTCCAATTTGAGGCCTACTGGCTGAAGCCTATAAATTCTTGATGCGATTTGGAGTCATGAGAAAACCCAAGCACATATGGGCTAGCCTCTGCAGGGATTTCAAAGACTCATTTGACCCAAAGGATCCCTATTCTCACTTGATGGAGGTCAGGAACATAAAACAAGAAGGCAAAAATATTCATCCACAATGACTTCTCTTTTTGTCATTTTGGTTTTGAAATCACATGGGATCTTTCTTTAGATCCATCAGGTGCTGAGAATCTAAGCCACAACCTCATTCAAGGACAAGAGGCTGAATCAGACACATTCCATTCCAAAGCAATTAAGCAAAGAGCCACAGGTGATGTCCATTCATTTCCATATGAAAACAGTCTTCTTAAGGCTACACAACAGGGTGGCCTGAGGCAAAGACTTTCCTGACATTCAGGGTAATAGAAACAGAAGTAAGCAAATGGCCCAAAGAAGGGTTTCTCCACTGAGACTTTACTGGTCACACTGATATCTGATTTTTCTGAGATGCTCCCATTCCCTTAAGCTATCCAGTACATGGCCATGTCACAGAGCCTTGTGGTGTTACATATCTGGGACTCAAAACCATGAGCCTATTCTGGAGAGTGGCTGGAAAACACGAAGAAAACAGGAACTTAAGAAGATAGTAGATGTTGCCCATCCATAAGGTAAGCTGCAGTCCATTCATCAATTGGGCAGTAAGAATGCGGGGAAGCTTTCAACTAGAGACAACACATCCATTGATGCATTGTCTTTTCTAATGTCTACAACAACGGATACAGTGGAATACACAGACATAGAAACACTCACCATGTCAAACGACTTACTAGAAATAGTCCACTCCAAACCAAACAAACCACCTTTCCTAGCTATTCTCAGAACATCAGAAAAAAACACAAACTGACACCTACAATGGCAAAGGCAATTATTTCCCCCAAGTAGCTCTGTGACTATCCGGAGTATCTTCTGACTGGTGGGCCATATTATGTTCCCCAAAAATGTCCTGTCCTGTTTCAGTTCTGGTCTCCTTGGCCAATTCTGTGAAGTTGTCAGGAGCCAGTGGTTCGCCACTACCTACTTTCTCAGGAAAGGCCCCTCTTCAGAGCTCTGCTGGAATTTGGCCATCCTCACATCAGTAGGTACCAAGAAAGACTGACTATGTCTTTGGGAAAAGCAAACAAGTTAGCCCACTGGGACTCGGAGTGAGACTGACTCTGGGTGCCTGGCTTCCTGGATCCCAAGTTCAGAGAATTACATCACCAAGGAAGTGAAGTGAGGTCACTTCTTTCAGGAACTGAATATGGTCACTGCCTAGGTAACCACTTTGTCCTAACAGTTGCTTCCAAGGTTCCCATGAGATGGAGGCTGCCCCAACATCCTCTGACACATTCAGAAGTTAGAATGGTATATCAACCATAGGCACCCGGGAACAGCTCTCCACAGAGGCCTGGATTGGTCCATCTTCTCTACTTTAAGAAGACAGAGGCTGATTCAGACACATCAATTCACCCTGACCAGGTTGTTTGCCATGGAAAATGACTATTGCTCTCTCAGGTCCTACATAGCTGCCTACATATTCTCCAAGGATCATTTCTCCATGGATCTTTTAGGTTCTCAGCAGGTGGAAGATCATCTACATTCCTATATTGTAAGACCCACTCTGTCCCTGCTCTTCTGTACGTTATATTGAAGGAACAGTGTATACTTAAGGTTAATAATAGGTTTGATTTGGGTTACGAATCATTCTGCGGGATGAATAATGGCATTGGCAACCTGTGATATTTATAAGAGTATATATGTGAAATATAACTATGAAAGCAGAAATCTAGGTAAGATTTGAAGTCCAGAAGGGCACTGGGGACTTGAGTGGGATACTTAGCTTTGAGTTATGTGCTGCTCAGATGTCTCAAATAAATCAATATACACTGGCATTGGACCTTGTACTTTGGATGATTGAATGTTGAAGAGAACATCCAGTCAAAAAGCGATAGTCGGTAGGATTAGGAAGGTAGTCTGTAGGTTTAGAAAGAAGAGTGAGTATAGGATTTGGACCAAAAGTTCTTTAGCAATAGGGTTTCGGGTAGGGAGTGTATGTAAATGTCAGTACATGTGAAGAGTCAGTCACAATGATGAACTGGGGAAATCATGTAGGAAAGCAGATATCAATAGAGACATTAGGAAATCAAGCAAAGTATAAATTGTGTGATAGGGTTAGACATTTTCAACAGGTTTGAGGTTGAATAGATAATCTTAGGAAGAAACAAATATGTAGTCACCAATAGGATTGATATTTGAGAGCATTAGGCAACCTGGACATGGATGTTTTTAGTAATCCATGCTCACTTTCTATTTAGGCTTTGGTACAATTGTAAGTGTGACCTTTGCTTTTGGTGTCCAGAATATTTCTGTGATAAAATGTGTATGTAGATCAGGTGACATGAGTATTTCTTCCACCATTTCTTGGAGCAATATTTTGAAGACTTATAAATTAGTATGGTCGTACAAAGATGTGTACCCTGTTTCTATGAATATACACATAATGCATGAATAGACCATACTGTGAATAAATAATATAACTGGATCCACTTTAAATAATGGATTGAATAGATATCTGAAAATATATAAGAAATGTTATATTGATATACAATCATTCATTCCAACCAGTTATATATCTAATGATCATCTTAGGGTTATGGTTTATCATGAAGGGTTTGTGAGTTTTGTTTCAAAATTGATTATGGAAATCGAAAAAAATGTATTTGGAAAAAAAGTCTCTTGAATAGACCACTGAAGAAACGTAGAGAAATTCATGTGTTCTGGAGCAGGAAGTGATTGAAAGTGAAACAAATGCATATAAATTTGCTAACTAGTGAATAAAATATATATTCTATGATGTACATAAACTGAAGGAATAGTAATGTACCAGTGTGGAATAAAAATTAACGTCAAAATACACATCATGTTCCATAGTAACCTACATGCATTGATGTTAAACTGGGTCAGTTAATGTAGACATATTAGGATTTGTATGCACCTTTCACTGAAGTTAGTTTTCAGTACTAGGAAACAAATATGTATTTCGGGTGGATGAATATTTCTAAGAATAATCTTGTGAAAAGTTGATTATTAATCCACATACATGAACATGAATGAATTTAGGGATTGTATATAAGACACATATATTTCATATTTTTAAAAATCTGGAGTATATATATATATATATATATATATATATATATATATATATACACACACACACACACACACACACACACACACACACACACACAAACAGAGACATTAATAAGTAGCAATATATATGCCAATCGAAATTCATCATGAAATATATATCATAAAGATGCAAAAACATTCATTTTACTGAACATGGGTTTATGTATAATGTTGTTCTACTGGGAAGCTCACCCATAGGTTGAATTTTCAGTTCCAACAGGGTTTAGGAGGAGTGGTCACTTCTCACACTTTGTATCTGCTAAGTCATGTAACTCACAAGAATGTACGTGTGATATCACGCAGGATTCTATTTGTGCATATAAAAATACATGTGCTGAATAGGCTCCAGAGAATGGGAGACAGTAATTCACATATTTGTTAACTTTGAAAACACATGGAGAACTATTTCAATTAAAAATTGACTAAATTTATAACACCTACCCTTTATCATGCAAATGGCAAGTCGAACTCTGAACTGCATGTACTTATGTACTGTTTGGGTTATTTTTCTCCATCATATTAGGATTAGTAGTCAGAGTCTAGTAGAATATGGGTTAGTGTCAGGGATTCAGAATTTCGAATGGAAAATAGGAAAATTAATCCAATGTGTATGCAAATATGTGCTACAACAAATCTTCCTAGTCTCATCCAGAACCGTGCCTTGACATTACCTTCGCCCCAAGTAAGACACAATTAGAGGAGAAGAGTTACAAAATCTGTGATTACATTTTTGGAATGGAAAATGCTCAAGAGTGCACAAACTTGGAGGTGGAATAGGAGTTTCCAAAAATAAGGACAGGGTACACACTCCACAAACATGGAGCTCTGCTTCCCTAAAACTTTTTGAGAAAATGCCACTGAGGTTGGGCACTGAAATATAGGTTGTTGTCACGAGTTAAGCTTCCTTTGTAGTGAGACCCTCAAAGCTGGGTCTGCATCTATGTTATCAGGAGGACAAAGTTTCTTATTTTACAATGAACACGAGGCAGCAGTGCTGAATTCTCTCTTTGTAGGTAAACTGTGGCCACTGGGGCTTAGTGTCTCCAAGTGTGGACTGTGAAGCCATATGGTCATCCTCCATTTCGTGGTGTTTCTTCCTGCTGCACTGGGAGTTTGGTATTTGCTTCACGAAATACAAGGAGTTCAACTGCGACAAAGTGCAAGAGGGAGTTCTGTCACGTGTGGTAGGTCAGGGTCTGCAGGATGATACAAGAACCAGGCTTCTATCCCACATAGCTTGACCCCTTGACCATAGCAACCTGATTCTGAACAATGTCCTGAAATCGCTCCATATAACAAGTTGCCTTTACACAGAAGGTTCTGCTGGCTGTGCCATGTCAGTCACAAGCCATTTGGAAGCCAATGGCAGATCCACATGGCCCCACCACAGATGTTTTATCACATACCTGCCCAACACTGCTCTAGGCCCACTACTCAACAGAGTCCAACTTACTGACATCTCTGTTCTACACCATTTACATGAAACCCAGTAAAACAAGACACTGAAATATTCATGACCAGCAACAGGTCATCCAAAGGTTCTCCAGTGCCACCTGGTGATGGGAATTTCAAAAATTTCATGGCATTTATCTAGCCATTTTTCAAGGATGAAGTTGGAGGCACTGTGAGTTTCAATTCATTCAGGAACCATTAAATGGTTAGGAAGCTCATTTCAATGAAAGATCTTGAGAACACTCACAGGTAAGGCTTCCCAAAGAATGGTGAAAAGATCACATGATGTTTAGCTCATTTAGCTCTACAATGTGAGGTCCATATGAGTTTTGACTCTCAAAGATGGGTACCAAGTCTTTCAGAATAAAATCATGTGGTATCCTGGCTGAGAGGCCCAGTGCTCTGTGGAAAGCCACCCTGGGCCTAGAACTCAGTTTCCAAGGGCAACACTCATGCCTGGCTTCCTAAAATCCCAACACTATTCATGGCAATACTTCTCTGAGTTCAGTTGCAGAACTCAGTCTCTAAGGAAATCACACCAGAGTTCAAGCACATGTGGACCAAGTCATCTCTTCTAACCGCCACCCAAATGACCACAATTTAAACCAAAACACTCCAACCTGGCGCTCATCTTCTTCCATATAGACACACATAATAACCTGTGGCTAGAGTTTTCCATGAGGGGCACAGCTCAAGTCCGTGTCCAAAATAAGCTCTCTTGCACCTAAATTGCCTAATTCAGGGTGGCATGGACACCCTTCTTGTGAACCAGGAGAGATCAAATAGGCCTCCCATTAATACTGCTCCACTTCTTCAATTTGAGGTCAACTGACTGTGGGGTTTGGATTCTTTATGTAAATTGGAGTCTTGAGAAAACCCAAGCAACCATGGGCTAGCCTCTGCAGGGCTTTGAAGATCTCATTTGACCCAAAGGATCCCTATTCTGACTTGATGGAGTTGAGGAAAGTTACAGAGGAAGGCGAGAGACTTCATCCACAAGGACTGCTCTGTGGCCATTTTGGTCTTGGATGTACACATGGGATCTTTCTTTATATCCATCAGAAGGTGAGAATCTAAGCCACAGCCTCACACAGGGTAAATAGGCTGATTCAGACACATCCTCTCCAAAGCAATTAAGCAAAGAACCACAGGTAATACCCATTCATTTCCATTTGAAAACTGTTTTCTTCAGGCTTCACAAAGTGGTGGCCTGAGGAAAAGACCTTCCTGACATTCAGGGCAACAGAAGATTAGGTAATCAAAAGGCCCCAAGCAGGGTTTCTCCACTGAGACTTTACTGGTAACACTGATATCTGAGTTTTCTGAGATGCTCGCCATTCCCTTTAGCTATCTAGTACATGGTCATTTCAAAGAGCTTCGTGGTTGTACATATCTTAAACACAAAACCATGAGCCTATTCTGGAGAGTGGCCAGAATTCAGGAAGAAAACAGGATCTTAGAAAGATAGTAAGTGTTGCCCATCAATAAGGCAAGCTGCAGTCCATTAATAAATTGGGAAGGATGAATGCTGGGAAGCTTTCTAGCTGACAGGACATATTCATTGATGCATTGTCTCTTCTAATGTCTACAACCACGGGCACAGTGGGATACACTGACATAGAAACACTCGCGTTGTCAAACGACTTACTAGAAACCGTTCACTCCAAAAAAAAACAAACCTTCTTTCATACCTATTCTCAGAACATGAGACAAAACCACAAACTCACACCCACATCACAAAGGCACCTCCTTCCCCCATGTAGGTCTGTGACTATCCGGAGAGTCCTCTGACTGGTGGGCCATACTATGTTCCAGGAAATGGCCTGTTCTTTCTCAAATCTGGTCTTTTTGGCCAACTCTGTGAAGTTTTTAGGATCCAGTGGTGAGCCAATGCCTGCTTTCTCAGGAAAGCCCCATCTTCATAGCTTTTCTTGCATTTGGCCATCCTCACATCAGTAGGTCCCAAGAAAGACTGAGTCTGTCCTTGGTAAATCAAATTAAGTTTGACAACTGGGACTGGGATTGGGACTGGCTCTGGGTGCCAGGCTTCCTGGATTCCAAGTTCAGAGAGTTACATCACCATAGAAGTTAGGTGAGGTCACTTTCTTTAGGAACTGAATGAGGTCACTGCCTTGACAACAACTTTGTCCTAACAGTTGCTTCCAAGGTTCCCATGAGAAGGAGGCTGCCCCTACTTTCTGTGACACTTTCACAAGTTAGAATGGTATGTCACCCATTGGCACGCAGGAGCAGCTCTCAACACATCCCTGCTTTGGTCCATCTTCTCTACATTAAGAAGAGAGTGGCTGATTCAGACACATCCCTTCATCATGAGCAGGTTGTTTGCCATGGAAGACTTTTGCTCTCTCAGGTCCTTCATAGTTGACTACATCTTCTCCAGGGATCATTTCTTCAAGGACCTTTGAGGTTCTCAGCAGGTGGAAGATCCTCTATATTCCTGTATTTTAAGAGCAACTCTGTCCCCGCTCTTCTGTAAAATTAGATTGAGAGAACAGTGTATGGTTAGGGTTAATAACAGGTTCAATTTGGGTGAGAAAAGAAACTACATGGTTGAGCAAACAGGGTCCTACAGTTAACAATAATATGAGAATTATTAATGGACCAGCCTGGGTGGATAAAAGTGTAGTTAACTAGGTGGACTATGTGAACCAAGACTCAAACCTCCCTTTGGGGGCCTCTGTCTTTCTTTGACACTCTTCAAGTAATTTTCTTAATTTACTCATAGATTCTTTTAAAACTCCAGTATTGTCGGCATAAAAACCATCATTCTTTCCTCAATGCAAGCAAAAAGGCACCCTTCTCTCATGAAGAGGAGGTCCAACACTCGCCTGCTCTGTAAACAACTTCAGAGAGAGAGAGGTTAAAATTCCTGTAAAGCTGTGATGTCGGTTTTTAATGTCTTTAAGCTTTGGTCTATTTCTGCTTCTAATTGTGTCTTTGTTGTGTCTCATGGACTAGGGCAGTTGTTCCTGTGCCCACCCCTTCAGCAACTATTATTCCTAATAGGATGGCTAAAGTGAGGGATACAGGTTCCCGGTGGAACCGGGTTGTATGCCCCCCCCTATTTGATCTTTAAATGAACCTGCGTCCTGATAGAGCACTCTGGAAAACATCTGCATCATTACATAATTAATCGCAACTATTGACCACTTTATGAAAACATAAATAATGTTAAAGTGTATAGAATTATACTGTTGTAGAGACGGACAAGGAAAGGCACCTAAGATAGCACCAAAGACAGGAAAGGAGTTTTATTTGTTTGCATCCATATTGAGAGGGCATTGCTTCTGTTGTAATCAATTAATCCCCTGAACCCCAAGTTTTGGTAGTTTTAGTATTTGTACCCAACATGTAAGGGAAGGGGCTCAGAAGTTCACAGTCTGCAGAAATTCACACAAATCAGTTTTTGTTTCTGTTTTTTTTTTCCCTCTGTTCTGTGCACGTTAACTTTTCAATTACACCTTGGAATGGGAGAGCTTTTTTGTCTCTTTTTTTTCCTCCTTGCCAGCTGTCACCATGGAGCCCAGTTGGTAACTTTTTTATCTTAGAAATGTAGCAATCTCTCTGAAGCCCCAGCTCAAGGCCAGAGTCCTTGTTCACATATTTTGTGAAAAACTGGTAAGGCGATGTCTAGCTTAGGGGTGGTGATTTTTCCAGCCAGTGGCCAAGTAGAACAGGGCAACATGAAGAGTGGAAGTTTATCTCCATTGAACTTTTTCAGAGGGACTCTTTTGCTGAAAGCCCTAAAGTAAGCCTTGGTAAAGACTTCTGGAGAAGGTCATTTAAGACATTTCTGTGGACCTGGTACAGAGGGGGATGACAGGGAAGGCGATGCTGAGAGCAGCTCCGTGGATCTGAGAATGAGGAAGGAGAGTTGCCAAAGAATAATGGGAAAGGGGTTTGGGATTTTCCTAGAACAAAAACTTGAGCAGTAGAACAGGTAGAGCAGAGGGGAAGACGGGAGTGAGTATTCCAAAAAGCCTGTGAGGGACTTTAAATTCTTAGAAACCTGTTTTCAGTGATGACAAATCAACTTTAAAGGTCATTTTCATTACATCTTGGATAGGGGTCTGAGGGCTCTTCTCAGCTGGTTTGAGCTTTGGCTAAGCTTGCTAGAGGACTTGGTGGTACCTAGTGCAGACACTGACAGGAAAAGAGAGGAGTGGGTGGAGGGGTACCTCGGTACCTGCTTCCTCAGCAAGGGGGCAATGTTCTGAGATCCAGCGGAGGTTTGGGTTTTTGATCTAGTAATTGGAGGGGAGAAATCAGGTTGCTGAGGTGGGAGTGAAAGCAGAGAGTCTAGAGCAGAAGGCTGAGGGTGAGGAACTATTGGGGAAGCATAGTACAGGATGTGAGCGAAGGAGGAAAAAGGATTCCACATAGGGGAATTTCCCCCTTTTGAGCACTTGCCGAAGTTAAAAATGTCATGCAGAATTTGAGGATCTAGAGAACCCTCTGGGGGCCATAGTTTTTGGTTGTCTAATTGGTAATATGGTCAATGCTGTGTACTGAATTTGATGAGGAGTTTGGGTTCCACCAGGCAGCCCCTGTATGCTCACATCCCCATGACTTACACAAGAGGTCGGCTTTTCCCCCACACACCATGGCTGTTTGTCGCTTTGATAGTCTGCCGGGCATACATAGTAATATAGGCTAGCCAACCTGCATCTGGCTCGCGTGTCCCTGCATCCATAATGTTTGTTTCAATTATCTATGGTACGGAAGGGATTTAATGGAATTTTAGTGAGATCCTCTTCATCAGGCATGTCTCAATAGGAAAGACCTATACCGAGCTGAAAAATGTCTGGGTGGAGTGATAGTCACCAGGTCCCTAAGGGGGCCGTTAAGGTCTCTTTAATGGTTCTATTTATTTTTTCTACCTGTCCTGAGTTCTGGGGTATATAAGCATAATGTAACTTCCAATTAATCCACAGGGTCCTGGTTAACACCTGACTTACCTTGGCCATGAAAACCAGTCCATTATCAGTCCATTAGGCAGATCGTATCTTGGAAAAATATCTTTCAGGATCTTCTTGAAAACCATTTGCGCCGTTTTTTTTTTTTTTTTTTTTTTTTTTTTTTTTTGTGTGTGTGTGTGTGTGTGTAAGGCTTCAATCCATCCTGAAAATGTATCTACAAAGACTAGGAGATATTTAAGTCCATACCTTGCTGGCTTAATTTTAGTAATGTCCACTTCCCAGAATTGTCCTGGTCTGGTTCCTCATAGGTGCTTTCCTCTAGGAAACTTGGAAGGGTAAGCATTACCCAATTGACGGACCCGACAGGCTTTTGTTACCCGTTCAGTTATTTCCTTTCACTGTGAGTTGGTTAGTGGAAAACTCTGTTCTTAATCTTACAGTAATGCCTGCAGTTTCTTTGAACCAAGGTGAGTGAGTTGATGTACATTTTTAACGTAGTGTAGGGCTTGCTCTAATTGCAGGCTGAGCTCAGTGAAGTTGAGGCGTTCAGTGTCAGTGTCCTTAGATGTTATCAAAAACTTCCTGGTCCTCAGGGTTTCATTGGAATTGGGCATCTTCCTTTAACAGCGGGTATAATGGAGCAGCTAAGGACGCAAACCCAGGTATCCATAACCTGCAAAAGCCAGCAGTCCCAAGAAATTCTCTGAGTTGTCTGCTGTAAGATGGGGGTGGTATCTACATAATGGTTTGTTTTCTGGGCTCAGTGAGCCATCGTTTACTGCCCCTAAGGGAATAGCCCAGGAAGATTACTTCATGCTAGCAAATTTGGGCCTTTTTGGTCGAAACTCTATACCCGAGTTGAGCAAGCTCATATAATAGTGCTTGGGTCCCAGACTCACAGTTTTCCTTGGTGTTGGCTGCCAGTAGCAGGACATCCACGTATTGAAGCTGAGTAAATTCAGGGTGCGTAGTTCTGAAGTTGTTGAGATCTCTGTGGAGGGCTTCATCAAAGAGAGTGGGGGAGTTTTTGAACCCCTGTGGGAGTCTAGTCCAAGTTAGTTGACCAGACGTTTTGGTTTCTGGGTCTACCCACCCGAAAGCAAACAGCAACTGACTATCTTTATGCAGAGGCAAGCAAAAGAAAGCATCTTTTAAGTTCAGAACAGTATATAATTTCCCCTCAGGGTTCAGAGTGCTAAGCAGATTGTACCGATTAGGTACCGTGGGGTGAATGTCCTGCCCTCTTTTGTTGATCTCTCTTAGCTCTTTAATGGGGCGATAGTTCCCGGTCCCTGGCTTTTTTTTTCTAGTAGCAGGGGAGTGTTCCAGGCCGATTGACAGGGCCTTAGGACCCCTAATGCCAGATATTTCTGAATATGGGGCCTTATCCCACCTTTAGTTTTTTTGCTTAGAGGATATTATTTGACATTGACTGGGGAGACTGAGGTTTTTAACTCCACTGTTATTGGAGATTGTTTCACGGCCAGGCCTAACCCAGCAGTTTTTGCCCAGGCATCTGGGTAATCTGTTATCCATTTTTGGGGTAGCTTGCCTGTTTGATCAGACTTGGGGCATGTGAATGGTGGATGTTCATCTTCTACTAATATAGTTAAAGCCGTGACTATAGGAGTTTTTGCTGAAGTATTTAGAAATTTCATTTGGGGGCCTTCATGGTTAAAAGTTATTTTGGCCCAGAGCTTGATGAGCAGATCTCTGCCCATCAATGGGTCCAGGCATTCTGGGATTCCTAGGAAGGAGTGATGGATTTTTCCTTTCCCCAGGTCCATGGTCCTCTTAGTTGTCTAAGCCTGATATTTACTGTCATCATCCCTTTGAACTAGAGACCTTTTATTTGATAGAGGGCCCAATGGGGCCTTAAGGGCTGAGTATACTGCTCCTGTATTCACTTCAAAGTTTACTGGAGTCCCCTCCACTTCAAAAGTTACCCTGAGCTAGGGGATGGGATCTGAGCCCTGACTTTCTTAGTCATCCTCCAGAGTCAGAATGGCCAGCTGGTGTGGCTGTCTCTTTATAGGGAACTCTATGGCCCAGTATCCTTTTTCTTTAGAGTAGGCACACTGATCTGAGGCCAGGGGTGGCCTCTGGCATGGGCCCTTCCTGTCACCCTATGTCTTAATTTCTGGCCTCTTTCTTGTTGTGATCAGGACCTTAGTCAATGCCTTAGTCTGTCTTTTGGTTCTCTCATCCTCCCTTTGCTCCCTTTCTTTCTCCCTGTTTCTCTCTTATAGTATACTTTCTTGGCTTCTTTGACAAAATCTCTCTTTTAATTTTTTTTTTTTAATATCCATGGCAGCTTGCTCAATTAAGGCCATCGTGACAGATGCCTTTTAATCTGCTGCCTGAGGATCGAAAGGAGTATATCTCTTATATGCCTCCATGATTCTCTCTAGAAACATAAATGGAGATTCATCAGGCCTTTGAATAATTTCTCTTACCATGGCCAAATTAGTTGGTCACCCAGTGGCCACTTGGAGACCCGCTGTTAGAGCCTGGCAATAATTGAACAGATGCTCCCTATCTTCAAAGGTGTTGGGGTCCCAGTTGGGTGGGTTTAAGGAGAAGCCAGCTTTGATTATGTTGGGAAGTTGTGTTGGTCGCCCATCAGGTCTGAGGATATTTTTTTCTACATTCCAGGAGATTTTTCTCTCATTGCTCTGTCATGAAGAGAGTCGCTAGGTGGTGTTGGCAGTCACCTCAAGTAGGCAGGTGTGAAAACGTCGGTGAGTTCTCTGAGTTCTTTTAGCCGGGCCAGCTTCCTCCAGGGAAGGAGGGGCTGTGTGTGCCGCGGGACAGTCATCTGGATGACGCTGGGCCAGCCTAGCTTCCTCGAATGGTGGAGAGGCTGAGTCAGCAGAAGGGGAATCACTTAGAGGGTGTTAGGGGTTGGGAGACGAGGGCAGATGATAAGGAGGGGGTGGTGAGTCCAGTAGAGTCTTGAGACTCAGGGAGAACAGAGGGTGGAGGAGGAGGAGCAGAGAGGTTGAGATAGAATCGTGGGGGAAGGAGTAGGAGCAGGTGCAGGGACAAGGAAAGGCTTGACCCATGGAGGAGGAGATTTGTAGAGGTACTGACAAGTTAAGATATATGGCTGTTGATCTGGATGTCTATGTGGCACCTGCTGAAAGACAATATCTCGGACTTTTCAAATAAGTGCGAAGTTGAAAGATCCTTCTAGGAGCCATCCGACTGCAATGGTGGGTCATTCTGAGACACAGAATCTGCCAGGTCTGGCGTTTTACTGAAAAAGAAAGATTCTGAGCCCTTAAGCAGATTTTGGTCCAGTGATTAAGGGTCAGGGACAGAGGCATTGAAATGATCTGTCCCATAATGAAATATACACAGACACTGAAAGCAACGACACACAACACAGACAAGACAAGACAATAAAGACAGGCAATGGACGTCCAATACTGAGACCAGGACTGACTAGTCGGCAAAACCTGAAGGGCTGGCAATACCGAATCAGAAACAAAATATCACTGAGTCGAGGAGACTATTGTTCCATGATTTCCCGAGTCTATCCCCCAGGGACATGGCCTGTGGCTCTGTGACATGTGTGTCAGCCACCATGGGAGAGAGCTCACGCTCTTTACCAATAGCCGTTTTGCCATACCCTAACATGAAGCCTGAAACGAGAAAGATGGGCCTTATTTACCCCCAGAGGAGCCCATTGGGGGTATTTTGTCTGCAGCTTCCGGATCTTGCTAGGGCCACCAGATGTAAAGGTTGGGCGAGCATCTGCGGCAGAGACCACTAAGAGACTGTCTCATGCAACAGCAAAGGGTTTATTGGGAGTCCGGCATGAAGGGCTCAGAGATCACTTGAACAGAGCAGAGAGCCCTGAGAACAGCTTAAGAAATGGTTATATATTTTTCTTGGAGAGGGCAGGGAGAGAAATTTATTGATGGGTAATGGCGAGTGTCAGTTTGCGAGCAACTGGTTGACGGAGTACATTCTGCAGTTTGGCAGTTTGGGACAGCACATTCTGGGAACAAGAATAGTAAACAGTTCTCAAGATTTCAATGGTGTTTTGTTAAGCATACAGAAAAACAGGAAATGACAAGTATCTATTTTATTAACCTTTCAATATAAATATGAAAACAGAAATCTAGTTAAGATTTGAAGTCCAGAAGTTCATTTGGCCCTTGATTGGTGTACTTAGCATTGAATTACGTTCTGTAGAGATGTCCCAGAAATATGGATATACAATGTCATAGGACCTTGTACCTTCTCAGAGGTCAGTTCCAAAACACAGTCTCTAAGGGGAATCACACCAAAGTGCAAGCCATGTTGGACCCAGTTATCTCTTCCAACTTCCACACAAATGACCGCAGTTAAAACCAAAACACTCTCACATGACACTCATCTTCTTCCATATAGACACTCATCATAACTTCTGGCAGGAGGATTCCATGAGAGGCGCAGCACAAGACAGTGTCCCAAGTAAGCTCCCTTTCCCCTCATTTACCAAAAGTCAGGGTGGCCTGGACACCCTTCCTGTGAACCAGGAGTGATCAAATATGCCTGCCGTTAACACAGCTCTGTTCTCCAATTTGAGGCCTACTGACTGTCGGTTTAGATTCTTTATTTGAATTGGATTCATAAGAAAACCCAAGAACCTATGGGCTAGCATCTGCAGGGCTTTGAAGAACTCATTTGACCCATTGGATCCCTATTCTCACTTGAGGGAGGTTAAGAACCTTAAGGAGGAATGCGAGAGACTTCATCCACAATGACTGATTTTTGGCCATTTTGATTTGGATCCACACATGGGATCTTTCTTACGATCCATCAGGTGCTGAGAATCTAAGCTCTAGGCTCACACAGGGCCAAAGGGCTGATTCAGACACATCCCTTTCCAAAGGAATTAAGCAAACAGCCACAGGTGATGCCCATTCATTTCCGTTTGAAAACTCTTTTCTTCAGGAATCTCGAAGGCGTGGCCTGAGGCAAAGACCTTCCTGACATTCAGGGCAACAGAACAATAGGTAATAAAAAGGCCAATTGCAGGGTTTCTCCACTGAGACTATCCTGGTCACACTGGTATCTGAGTTTTCTGAGATTCTTGCCAATTCCTTCAGCTATCCAGTACATGTCCATGTCATGGTGCTTGGAGGTGCTACATATCGTGGACACAAAAGCATGAGTCTATTCTGGAGAGTGGCCAGAATTCAGGAAGAAAACAGGAACTTAGGAAGATAGCTGGTGTTGCCCATTGATAAGGCAAGCCCTAGAGTATTCATTAATTGGGCAGGATGAATGCTGGGAAGCTTTCTAATAGACAGGAAACATCCATTGATGCATTCTCTTTTCTAATGTCTACAACCACGGACACAGTGGGATACACAGACATAGAAACACTCACCTTGTCCAACAACTTACTAGAAACAGTTCACTCCAAACCAAACAAACCGACTTTCCTACCTATTCTCTGAACATGAGACAAAACCACAAACACACATCCACACCCACAAAGTCACCTCCTTCCCCCAAGTAGGTCTCTCACTCTCCAGAGTGTCCTCTGACTGCTGGGTCATACTGTGTTCCCCCGATATGGCCTGTCCTGTTTCAGATCTGGTCTCCTTGTCCAAATCTGTGAAGTGGTCAGGAGCCAGCTGTGAGCCACTACCTGCTTTTTCAAAAAAGGCCCCTCTTCAGAGTTTTCCTGGCATTTGGCCATCCTCACATCAGTAGGTACCAAGAAAGACTGACTCTGTCCTTGCTAAATCGAAGCAAGTGAGACCACTAGGACTGGGACTGGGATTGGCTCTCTGTGCCTGGCTTCCTGGATCCCAAGTTCAGAGAGTTCCATTACCAAGGAAGTGAGGTGAGGTCGCATCCTTCAGGAACTGAATGAGGTCACTGCCTTGGCAACCACTTTGTCCAAACAGTTGCTTCCAAGAGTACCATGAAAAGGAGGCTGACCCTACATTCTGTGGCACTTTCGCAAATTAGGATGGTATATCAACCATAGGCACCAAGGAACAGCTCTCCACTCAGGCCTGGTTTGGTCCATCTTCTCTATATTAGGAAGAGAGCCTTTAGTCCCGGGAGCATTGCAGTGAACCTCTGCACTAAAACTATTAGCAAGCACCTGATGGAGGAGGCCTCCATAGGTAAGTGGCGCCTTTATAACATCTGATATCCGGTTAAGGGAGATCTCTTCTGATGACAGAGATGTGGCCTGGGGAGGCTCACATATACTCCTGTCCAGGACAGTAACAAGAATCGTTCTGTCCTCTGTTCTGTTCTGTAGGAAATTCCTCTGGAAGTGTAGAGAGGTGCCGACGGGCACGCACGCGCTCCTACCCTGGAGCTTTAGCAAGATGTTGCACTGTACCACTGTTTTTCTGTTTAGGCGCCGGGTTTCTGTTTTTCTTTTTGTGTGTGTGTGTGTGTGTTTTGTTCTGCGTTCTATTTTTTTTTGTTTGTTTGTTTGCTTTTGTTCATTTTATTGTGTGATTTTGGTTGTAAAAACTTAAGGATATTGGACGTGAAAATGGGTAATAAAGAGAGTAAGCCTGACACCCGTTTGAACTGTGTTTTAAGGAACTTCGATGAACTTTACCCCCCTTTGTTTAGCAGGATGATAGAAGCCCCTAGCTGGCTGCCTGGAGCACAACCATTGCAGAGGGCAATGCCTGCTGGGGACCTAAGAACTGAGTATCTCCCAGGTTAACAAGTGAAACTCCTTTAAAACCCCTTGTCCCTCCAGATCAAGAGAGTCACAACATTTGGCAGAGTCCCCTGTGTTTCTCCTTTGTTAGCAAAGCAATTAGCCTCCCCTTTTCTTTTTCTCAGAACCCATTCCTCATTATTTAATTGGTATAAATTGGCTTCTAGGTCAGGAACCAAACTTTAAGTTACAAATTTGGTAACCCCCCTCCGCCCCAGAACTTTGTGAGAGCTGTCTACTGAAATGTTAGGAGATGGAGCTTGCTTGGGGTGGAACTGAACCAGAGGAGCTAATCCTGTAAGTAAAAGGAGGGACTGAGGGACCCCCAGCAGCAGCCAAAGCCCTGTTGATTCAGGGAATACCCTCCTTCCTTCCGTGCACTGTAAGGTTTATGCCACCTCTGTCTTGTTAAAAAAGAGAAAAAGAAAAAGGGGACACTAAATTCAGTAAAGTCACCATATAGACACTTTATTTTACATTTCAGGTTGCCCCTCTGTTAAAACATCTGGTCCCCCCCGTGGTGCCACTGGTGTAGTAGATTTTTTCTCTTATCTGCTCTGGTTTAAAGGATTCTGTCTGACAACCATAGTCTCTACTTCCTTTCTGTCTGTCTTGTGTCTTTGTTTCTGGTCCTTTAAGACATGTGCAATAATGTGTTGATATTATAAATTTTTTCTTGGGAATGATCTTAGCTGAATGTGTGTCTAAATGATGATGTTTTATCATAAAAAAACTGATATCTGAATGGGTTTTTTAAGCATTGCACAATCTTGCAGTTAAAAGTCGGGTTTAGGTCATTGTTTAGTTTAAGATTTCAGGTAATTCATGCCAGAGAACTTAAATACTTAGGATGGAAAACTGAAGAACTCTACTTCCAAGTTGGCAAGTAACTTCCCAATCATTCACTTTTTTTTTTTTTAACCAATTTTGAATTCGGTAGCCAGAGAAAATGTCACTGTGTGTACCAGTGCATTAATTTGGACAAGGATAGTAAACCATAGTATGGTATCTGTTGACAAAATAAGATGAAAAGACATAAAATTTTGTGAATTGTATCTTGAACTTGTATCATAATTTTCAACACCCCAACCAGAAAATTATGGTTAATATGCCTTAGGCCTCAGGTGTCTGCTCAGAATAGCAGTTTTTTTCCTGCTCCTTCCAGACCTCAGCCATGACTCATGTTGAAATGCAAATGAAAAAAGCCTGCAAGCTTAGTAGGAGACTGATTTGATGCCCAACGGAAAAAAAAAGTAAATTGTATGGTATTTACTAATTACTGGCCAGTCATTTTTTCTAGGACTCTTATTGTTTTCCTAAGATACTTTATTATTTTTGAGCTCATGATTCTGAGCATACAGACCTAGGTTAATGTTTTTCTGATCAGTTCTATCTTTGACCAACTGTGGACTTTTTGAAACATTGCAATAGATATTTAACCTGTGAAAAACTACAAGGCCTTTACTATTATTATGTGTGCACAATTTTGTTATGTGTTGTCTGTCTATATAGACATATATCCGTATATCATATATATGATGCACAAATTAACATATATAAGGAGCGCTCATAAAAAAAATCGCTCATAAAAACAAATTTTAAAAAGTTAATCCAAAGATCTTTAGTTCACGTGGTTTAAATGTTTCAATTTAAATCGGATAAACAGATAAAAATAAATGTTTTTAAATTTAAGCTTACAAATTTTTCTAGGTGTTCAAAAATCTAATAAAATATTAATATCTACAAAACGTCTAATGTGCCTTGGTTCTAGAACATTTTCTTCAACATAAAAATGGTTTACACTGTTCAATACATTTCTCTAATATTTTGATAAATAAGTAAAGTAAATTTGATATGGGATTACTCATTCGTGAGTACTTTTGTTAGAAATCTGATTCATTTACTAAGGTCTGTATAAGTTTTTACTAAACACTATATAAGGTTTTAAAAATCAGTCATGTGTTAATGAGACAAAAATTTTTTGAAACATAAGTTTACCCATAACATTGTGTTTATTAAGTTTTATTTTTTCTAGAGCAAGGAACCATAAAAATTAAAAAACTTATTAAATCAGAACTGTTATTTTAGAGCATTGTACTGCCATTTCTTTAAAAGCTATACTTGGTTAATGTAGAAACATCAATGTAATTGTGATGCTATTAATGTTTTCATATCTTACATGTATGCAAGTCTGTAAGGTAGAAACTTAAAAAGAGCATTATATCAAGCTGGTGTTCTGAAGTTGTATGGTAAAAAAATATATTGGAGATTTATTTACCTGTTATCAATAAGATATGTAAAGTTTTATGTTACTTTTTACATTGTGGAACAATTTAAATGTATTTTTAAGTTAATGAGAGCCTAATCTATGTAAAAGTTGAAAACTTTCAGGCTTTCTTTAATTCATGCTTTAAATGTGATATCATATGGTGTTAGCTAATGTTCATGAGACCACAAACAATTTATGTAAACTTTGTCAATGTTGCTTTTAATTTTTACTTTTTAATAAAAACAACCCCATACCATTATTGTCATCTGGTAATAACAAAAGGGTAATCAAAGCAATATAAACAAATACTTTAGGATTATACTCCTAAACAAAAACACCTAAAAAAACAAAACTGCCTTCTCAATAATTCATGACTTCATTGATCATTTCTAGCTAGAGACACTTGGTAGCAGAGTAATATTATCTCCTTTTGGTACACAGTGACCCAGTTCTGTTCTTTACTTTGTTTTAAATCAATTTCTTCTGCATCATCTGATGAGAGGTTCATATACTTCTTAAAACCAATGATTGAGCCCTCAACCTGCACATTCACTTGCTCATAGAGCCAAACCTGAAATTGGGAACTATTTTGCAAGTGTCTGAAGATGAAGTTGATGGGTTACACCTTCACTGTCTGTACATTTTGACCTTGGCCACAGTACACTAAAATGGAAGTTCACAAACACCACAATGACCTAGAGGCTCCTCACATAGAAACTTACAGATCTGGTATACTGTTTTCTAGAAACCCTTCCAAATTATAAAGTAATTCTAATAATCCATGTTTATCATAATTTTTCCTACCAAAACCCAATCCTGAGTATGAACTATTAGTTTCTTAAGGAGTAGATCTTCCCAGACCCCCAAACCAAAAAATAAATAAATAAATAAATAAATAAAGATCAGCTTTAGAACTAAAATGCTTAAGATTTATAAAGAGCCCTGCCTTACCTGAGATAAGGCTGGGTGTCCCATCTTACTATATGTGAGAATGACTATGAAACAAGTACGTCAGATAATATTTCTTTAAACTTATGTTAAAAACATAAAAAATGTCAAGATTCCTAGGATCTCAAACAGGGGATATAATGTAATACTCAGCCAAAAAATTTAGGGTAGCTATTACACGAACTAAGTATTTTTACTTTTGTTAATTTTAGTTGAAATTTTCTTATAAGTTATCTAAAGATTCCCTGTTAGTGTTTTACAAATGTGTTGCTTTAAGAACACAACATGGGTTTATTCAAGATAATAAGTCATCACCTACAATACAGACAGAATAATACAGATCCCAATTAATAAAAAGATAATTATAAAGTTATAGACATTAAAGTCCAGTACTCTTAATATAAGGCTGTTAAAATTAATTTGCTGCATGTTTAAGATTAGGATTTAAAATTAAAGTTAAATGAAAAGGGCCAAGAAAACCAATATTTGGCTCTTACCCTCTGAGTCAATCTGAATCCAGGGAACAGGGGACTTCTCTAAAGAGCTTTGCAACTCTGAGCCACATAACCTCCTGATCAGGGAGATTAATGAGACCACTGGAGAACAGATAGCCAATCAGTGCATTTGTTATGAAGAGGAGAGTCATCAGAGAAAGGAGATATCCCTGATGCTTCTGAGGGAAGCCAAATGGTCAAGCAAGACCTGGACCCACCCAGCGCAAATGGCACTAGCAGAATTGAAAATGTGCTCTCATTTTTCCAGAATTGACTCCCATAAAGCTCAGCTGACTGTTAACAATAGATAGAAACAAAAGTCCGTTTGACTGCTTCATCTTAAACACTTTGGAAAGACAGTTAAGACGAAAATTCAGCCATTCCTGGGCATTTTAAATAATAATAATAATAATAATAATAATAATAATAATAATAATATTTTAAGGTATGCACTTTATTTTAGCCTCCCAAAATAAGTAAGACTGGAGGCTACAAAGAAGGATTCTCAGACAGGAATGCCTGATACTTATAAAAAGAGACTATCAAGAAGAGCTGCCACAGGCAGAAATTTTTAATTTAAGGCCTGCAGATATTCCTAACCAACACAGGTAGGCTTGGTGTTTGCTAGTACGATTATCCAGCCCTGA
The DNA here is from genome assembly GCF_048772815.1 of Callospermophilus lateralis. NCBI lineage: Eukaryota > Metazoa > Chordata > Mammalia > Rodentia > Sciuridae > Callospermophilus > Callospermophilus lateralis. The sequence continues at coordinate 415,078 of NW_027512423.1, read as the reverse complement.
GTAACAGAATTAAAGGTTTCTCTATTAGACGCAGAGGTCATACTAGAAAAAGGATTTTACAAGATCAGATGACATTACATTGTTAAACTGTATCTTATGGGGAAGGACAACTGTAACACTAAAAGTTAAATATTAATTTGATAGTCCTGATAACTGGGGATATTAAAGACTGGTGAGGGAACTTCTATACAGTAACATGTTCCGGCTGCTGCAACATTTATTCAGTACTCATGGTTTTTGTTTCTCTCATAGAAGAACCCATCCCCAGATGACTTTACAACCTGTTCTTTCCCAACCAGACTTCAATCCAAAATGACTTCTAAAAGGCAACTCATGTCCCCCAACTGACTTATAAAAGGCAACTCATGTCCCTCACGCCATGCCCACTCACTTCACCGTGTCTCAGGTCAGAAGAAGAAATAATGATTGACGCCACTCTTCTTACAACAATGGAGAGAAAGATAAGTAGACTATCAATATAAGTAATTAATTAAGTCTGGTAAAATCAGGGAGATCGGTTTTGGGTAAGTTCTAAAAATTTGTAGAATCTTACCTGAGGGATTAAAATTTCCTCAGTGCTCTTCCCCTAATGTATTAAAGATTTGAAAGGGACACAGAGAAAAGGGGGAAATGATAGACCCAACCTGATATTTTATTAAAATTGAGAGCCATCTTGCCACAAAGCCATGAAAAGGTAATTTTGGCTTTACCATAAATTACTGCAAATTCTGAACCTGCTTGAAATGCCTGCCCGTGCCTTGAACTCACGCATGCCCGGCTCTCTGACCAGATAGCAGCCCTCTCTGAAACGTTAGTGACACATCATAAATATTTGCCTTCTCTGGCCAGACAACATCCCTCTCTGAGGCTCTAATGGTCCTCTGAATTCTGATGTAGGGACAGCAAAAAAAACCTAAACTACCATTAGTGTGATGCTTGTCAGAGTTCTGTTATCTGTAACACCCATTTTGTGTAACTTTCTGGGCTATAAAGCTGGGCTGTAGGAAAGCTGGGGTTGCTGTCTTGTTCCGGCTGTTTTGGGAGGGGAGGCAGCATGAAAGGTAGAAATAATAAGATTAATTTAATATGATTTTAATTAGAGTCAGTGGTCTTTTCTTGTGTCGTGGTCTAACAATTAACACTCCAAAAACATGGAGCTCTGACGGCCTAAAGACTTCTTGAGGAACTTCCTCTGAGGTTGGGCACTTGAAATATATGTTGTTGTAAGGAGCTTTAGCTTCCTTTCTAGTGAGACCATCAAAGATGGGTTTGAATCTATGTGACCTGGAGGACATGGTTTCTTGTATTCTAATGAACATAAGGCAGCAGTGCTGAATTTTCTCTTTGTAGGTAAACTGTGGCCACTGGGTGCTAAGTGTCTCCCCGTGTGGACTGTGAAGCCATTTTTTCATCCTCCACTTTTCGTGGTGTTTCGTGCTGCTGCACTGGGAGTTTGGTATTTGCTTCATGAAATACAAAGAGTTCAACTGGGACCCAGTTTTGGAGGGAGTTCTGTCACTTGTGGTGGGTCAGGGTCTGCAGGAGAATGCAACAACCAGTTTATATCTCACAGAGCTTGCCCCCTTGTACATAGAAATCTGACTCTGAACTTTGCCCTGGAACCTCTCCATGTAACAAGATGCCTTTACATAGAAGGTTCTGCTGGATGCACAATGTCAGTCACAAGCCATTTGGAAGGCAATGGCAAATCCTCATGGCCACACCACAGATGTATTATCACACACCTGCCCACCACTGCAATAGGCCCACTACTCAGCAGGCTCCAACTTACTGGCATCTTTGTTCTACACCATTTTCATGAAACCCGGTCAATCATGGCATTCTCTTGTACACTAATGATCAGCAACAAGACATCCAAAGGTTCTCTAGTGCCACCTGATTATTGGAATTTCAAAAATTTCATTGTATTTATCTAGCCATTTTTCATGGATGAAGTTGGAGACACTGTGGGTTTCAGTTCATTCAGGAACCATTAAATGGTGAGGAAGCTCATTTCAATGAAAGCTCTGGAGAACCCTCACAGGCAAGTCTTCCCATAGAGTCTTCAAAAGGTCACATGAAGCCAGGCCCATTGAGGTCTTTAATGTGACGTCCAAGGGTGTTCTGATTCTCAACTATGGCTGCCAAATCTTTCAGAATAAAATCATGTGATATCCTAGCTGAGATTCCAAGGCTCTGTGGAAAGCCACCCTGTCCTTGATCTCAGTTTCCAAGGGCGAATCCCATGCGTGGCCTCCTAAAATCTGAACACAGTTCATGGCAATATTTCTCTGAGATCAGTTCCAGAACTCAGACTTTAAGGGGAATCACACCAGAGTTCAAGCCCAGGTAGACCCAGTCATCACTTCCAACTGCCACACAAATGACCACAATTAAAACCAAAGCACTCCCACAAGGCCCTCATCTTCTTCCATATAGACACTCATCATAACCTGTGGTTCGAGGTTTCCATGAGGGGATCAGTCCAAGACAGTGTACAAAATAACCTCCCTTGCCCCTCATTTGCCTAAAGTCAGGGTTGCCTGGACACCCTTCCTGAGAACCAGGAGTGATCAAATAGGCCTGCCATAAATACTGCTCTGCTTCCCGAATTTGAGGCCTACTGACTCTCGGGTATATATTCTTTATGTGAATTGGAATCATGAGAAAACCCAAGCACCTATGGGCTATCTTCTGCAGGGTTTGAAGAACTCATTTGACACAAAGGATCCCTATTTTCAATTGATGGAGGTCAGGAACCTTACAGAGGAAGGCGAGAGACTTCGTCCACAATGACTGCTTTTTTGGCCATTTTGGTTTTGGAAGCACACATGTAATCTTTCTTTAGATCCATCAGGTTCTGAGAATCTATGCAACAGCCTCACACATTGCCACGAGTCTGATGCAGACACATCCCTTTCCAAAGCAATTAAGCAAAGAGCTACAGGTGATGCCCATTAATTTCCATTGAAAACCATTTTTTCAGGCTTCACAAAGGGGTGGACTGAGACAAAGACGTTTCTGACATTCAGGGCAACAGAACAATAGGTAAGCAAATGGCCCAAAGCAGGGTTTCTCGAATGATATCTGAGTTTTCTGAGATGATCCCATTCCCTTCAGCTATCCAGTACGTGGCCATGTCACAGAGCCTGGAGGTGGTACATATTGTGGACACCAAACCATGAGCCTATTCTGGAGAGTGGCCCAAATTCAAGAAGAAAACAGGAACTTAGGAAGATAGTAATTGTTGCCCATCTATAAGGCAAGCCACAGTCCATATATAAATTGGGCAGGATGAATGCTGTGAAGCTTTCTACAAGACAGGAAACATCCATTGATGCATTCTCTTTTCTAATATCTACAACCACAGACACAGTGGGATAAACAGACATAAAAACACTCGCCTTATCAAAAGACTTACTAGAAACGATCCAATCCAAACCAAACAAAGCGACTTTCCTACCTATTCCCAGATCATGAGACAAAACCACAAACTCACACGCACACCCACAAAGTCACCGCCTTCCCCCAAGTAGGTCTGTAACTATCCGGAGTGTCCTCTGACTGATGAGCCATACTATGTTCCCCCAAAATGGGCTATCCTATCTCAGATCTGGTCTCCTTGCCAACAATGTGAAGTTGTCAGGTGCCAGTGGTGAGCCACTACCTGCTTTCTCAGGAAAGGCCCCTCTTCAGAGCTCTCTTGGCATTTGGCCATCTTCACATCAGTAGTTACCAAGAAAGACTGACTCTGTCCTTGGTAAATCCAATCATGTGAGACCACTGGGACTGGGACTGGGACTGCCTCTGGGTGCCTGGCTTTTTGGATCCCAAGTTCAGAGAGTTCCATCACCAAGAAAGTGATGTAGGTCACTTCCTTCTGGAACTGAATGAGGTCACTGCCTAGGCAATCACTTTTTCCTAACATTTGCTTCCAAGTGTCCCAATAGATGGAGGCTGCCCCTACTTCCTGTGACACTTTCACAAGTTAGAATGGTATATCAAACATAGCACCCGGAAGCAGCTCTCCACACAGGCCTGGTTTGGTCCATCTTCTCTACATTAAGAAGAGAGAGATTGCTTCAGACACACCCATTCATCCTGACCAGGTTGTTTGTCGTGGAAGATGACTTTTGCTCTCTCAGGTCCTTCATAGCTTCCTCTATCTTCCCCAGGGTTCATTTCTGCATGGACCTTTGAGGTTCTCAGCAGGTGGAAGATCTCTTATGTTTCTGTATTGTAAGACCAACTCTGTCCCTGCTCTTTTGTAAAGTTAGATGGAGGGCAAAGAGTATGGTTAGGGTTAATAACATGTTTGATTTGGGTTAGGAATCATTCTGCTGGATGAATAATGGTATTGGGAACCTGCGATATTTGTAAGTATATATAGAGGTGAAATATATGTATGAAAACAGAAATCTAGGTAAGATTTGAAGCCCAGAAGGGCATTGGATCCTTGATTGGGATACTTAGCTTTGAATTATGTTCTGCACATGTGTCTCAGATAAATCTATACACAATGGTATAGGACCTTGTACTTGGATGATTGAATGTCGAAGAGAACATCCAGTCTAAAAAGGATAGTTGGTAGGATTAGGAAGATAGTTGGTAGAATTAGAAAAAAAGAGTGAGTATAGGATTTGAAAAAAAAGTTCTTTAGCAATAGGGTTTCAGGTAGAGAGAAAATGTAAATGTCAGCACATGTGAAGAGTTGGTCACAATGATGAATTGGGGAAAATATGTAGGAAAGCAGATATCAATAGAGACATAGGAAATCAGGCAAATGATAAAGTGATTGATTGGATTAGACATTTTCAGCAGGCTTGAAGTTGAATATATAATCTTAGGAAGAAACACATATGTAGTCACCAATAGGATTGACATTTGAGAGCATTAGCCAACCTGGACACGGGTGATTTTTATAATCCATACTCATATTCCATTTAGGCTTTGGTACAATCGTAAGTGTGACTTTGCATTTTGTTGCCAGAATATTGCTGTGATAAAATGTATATGTAGATCAGGTGACATGAGTATTTCTTGCACCATTTCTGGGAGCAATATTTTGAAGAGGTATCAATTAGTATTGGGGGCACAAATAGGTGTACCATGTGTGTATTAATATAGAGAGAATGATTGAATAGACCATACTGTGAATAAATAATATAACTTGTTCCAACTTTAGAAATTGGAACAAATTAATATCTCAAAATACATAGCAAATCTTATATTGATATACATACATTCATTCCAACCAGTTATACATCTAATGGTAATATTAGGGTTGTAGTTTATCATAAATTCTGTGTGAGTTTTGCTTCAAAATTGATTATGGAAATCGAAAATAATGTGTTTGGAAAGAAGTCTCATGAAATGAGCAGTCAAAAACAAGTAGGAATATATGTGTTCTGAAGCAGGAAGTGATTGAATGTGTTACAAATGTCTTTAAATTTGTGAACTTGTGGATGAAATGTACATTTTATGATGTACAAAAACTGAAGAAATAGAAATGTACCAGTGTTGAATAAAATTGAACGTCAAAATACACATCATGTCCCACAGGAATCTACTAGCATTGATGTTAAAGTGGGTCAGTTACTGTAGAAATATAAGGATTTGTTTGCACCATTCACTGAAGTAAGTTTTGAGTACTAGAAAACAAATATGTATTTCAGGTGGATGAATGTTTCTGAAAATAATCTTATGAAAAGTTGATTATAAAACCACATACATGAACATTAGTGAATTTAGGGAGTGTATAATAAGACACATGTATTTCATATTTTGAAAAATCTAGAGTGTATATATATATATATACACACACAAATACATTGGAAAGTAGAAAATATATGCCAATCAAAATTCATCATGAAATATATATCATCCACAGATCCAAAAATATTAATTTTACTGAACATGGATTTATGTATAATGTTGCTCAACTAAAAAGCTCACTCATAGTTTGAATTTTCAGTTCCAAAAGCATTTAGGAGGAGTGATTTCTTCTCATACTTTGTATCTGCCAAGTTAGCCACCTCACAAAAATGTACGTGTATTCCAGGTAGGATTTTGTATGTGCATATAAAAATACATGTGCTGAATTGGCCACAGAAAATGGGAGACAGGAATTCACATGTGTGTTAACTTTAAAAACACATGGAGAACAATTTCAAGAAAAAAATTGACAAGATTTATAACTCCTACCCTATATCATGCAAAAGGCAAGACCAACTATTCACCATGCCTCCTCTGAACTGCTTGTATTTCTATTCTGTTTGGGTTATTTTTCTCCATCATATTAGGATTAGTAGTCAGAGTCTAGTAGGGTATGGGTTAGTGTCAGAGTTTCAGTATTTCGAATGAAAAATTGCAAAATGTATCCAATGTGTATGTAAATATGTGCTACACAAAAATCTTCCCACTCTTATCCAAAACAATGTCTTGACAATACCTTCGCCCCAAGTAAGAAACAATTAGAGGAAAAGAGTTAGAAATTCCGTGAATACATATCTGGAATGGAAAACAATCAGGAGTTCACAATCTTGGAAGTGGTAGAGGAGTTTTCAAAAGTAAGGGACAGGGTAAACACTCCACAAAAATGGAATTCTGCTGGCCTAGAGACTTCTTGGGAAACTCTCTGTGAGGTTGGGCACTTGAAATATATGTTGTTGTCAGGAGCTTTAGCTTCCTTTCTAGTGAGACCATAAAAGCTGGGTCTGCATCTATGTGACCTGGTGGACATTGTTTCTTTTTTTCCCAATGAACATGAGGCAGCATTGCTGAATTCTCCCTTTGTAGGTAAACTGTGGCCCCTGGGGGCTAAATGTCTCCCCATGTGGACTGTGAAGCCATATGGTCATCCTCTATTTTCGTGGTGTTTTTTGCTGCTGCACTGGAAGTTTGGTACTTGCTTCACGAAATACAAGGAGTTTAAATGGAACACAGTACGGGAGGGAGTTCTGTCACGTGTGGTGAGTCAGGGTCTGCAGGAGAATACAAGAACCAGGCTTCTATCCCACATAGCTTGCCCCCTTGACTATAGCAACCTGATTTTGAACAGCGTCCTGAAACCTCTCCAGATAACAAGATGCCTTTACATATAAGGGTCTGCTGGCTTCACCATGTCAGTCACAAGCCATTTGGAAGCCAATGGCAGATCCACATGGCCCCACCACAGATGTTTTATCACACACCTGCCCACCATTGCTCTAGGCCCACTACTCAGCAGGATCCAACTTTCTGGCATCTCTGTTAAACACCATTTTAATGAAAACCAGTCAATCAAGGCACTGTCTGGTATACTCATTGTTGGAAAAAGTATAAACGGCAGCCATACCCCAGAGAAAAACCCCAACATGGCGCCTAAGGACTTCTTCTTCCTACCTTCTTCTTTTCTGAAGTGGCGCGAAAAGTTCCCGCCCGGGTGAACTCTCCCACTGGTGCCAATTTCAAATCTCGCTGGCGGGGAACCTTAGCCCCAATGAGAACTAACTCCTGGGCTCCGGAGCTGATATCTGAAAGAACTTGCCAATAAACGGGTTGCCTGCCATTTATCTAAGTCCTTTCATCTCCTCCTTAGTTCTATATAAGCACACAGCTTTTTGCAATAAAATTGGAATTCTCCCGGCGAAGTGCCTTTGAGTGGGGAGTTCTTTCATTCTGGTGCCCCGTTTGAGGATACGGGTGAGCTCTTTCCAACAAGAGCCCCGTCCCCCGTTCCGCCCAGACACTCCGTCCTGGTCCGCTCTTTTCAGACGCCAGCTTTCTGCACTCACCACTGATCTGATGTATGTAAGCTTCCCCTGACCCCGGCTCGCCAACTTCCTTCAGGCTACCGCTAGTTTTGTGACGCTGATCGTCCAGCACACTCTAGACGCCCGGTAGGGGAGAGGGAATTCCTCCCACCAAGACCTTTACTGGTCACAGTGGACCCTCTAGTGATCCGTTTCCCTTTGGGGCATGAGGGTTCTGAGTTTACACGAGAGGCTCTGTGGTTTTTCCTCCTTTGCTGCCACTGCTGCTGCCGGCTAGATTTGCTGTTTCCTGCAGGGCTGCTGTGTCTGGCTTAAGCTGCCTCTCTGCTCAGGGAAAACTGAACTCCCGTCCTAGAACTGCATTCTGCTGGAGCTGGAGTTCTGTTTTCATTACTGACTTCTTCAGCTGCGTTCGAAAACTTTCCTGACGTCAGGTTGCCCATGGCTCCAAACCCATTGGGTCTTCCAGGTCGCACTTCACTGGTGACGACCAGGTAGTACCCTCTGTATTTCCTCGCGACAGCTGGTCATTTTGGGGACACCCACGTGACCCCCATTCGCCCTGAATTTCCTGGAAGCCGTTCCAGCTCGGGTTTTCTCTTTGTCTCTCTCGCTTACTCTTATTCTCTCTCTCTCTCTCTCTCTCTCTCTCTCTCTCTCTCTCTCTCTCTCTCTTCCATCTCTCCCTGTGACAATGGGCACCTCTTCATCTGTACCTGAAGCCTCACCTCTCAAATGTTTAATAAAAAATCTGGCCACACTCTCCCTCACACCAGACATCAAGCCCAAACTTTTAATTAAATTCTGTACCCAAGATTGGCCTCCATATCCACTGGATAATGGCAATCATTGGCCTCCAGAAGGCTCCTTAGATCCAAACCTCCCCTGGGACCTTTTTAACTACTGCCAGCGTCTGGAAGAGTGGAGGGAGATTCCCTGCATTGAAGGTATTAGCCTTCCCACACAGCACCTTGTCTCTGCTCCTCCTGCCCTCCCCCTCAGGTCCTCCTTGCTTGCAATCCCCTCTCTTTCCCTACTTCTACTTCTGACTTCACAGATTCTTCCTCATTCAACCCAGCAGATGAACCCCCACCTTCTCCACAGCACCATCTGCCCCTTCTCTTCTGCAATACCCTCCTCATCCTCTGCCTGATTCCATGGATCCTCAGCCTTCCATTTTATCCCCCTCCCCTCCGTCCTCTTCTGCCTGCTCCACTTCCTCCTCTTCCAAAGAGACACTCCCTTCCCCTCCCTCTCCTTCCTGTCCTCCGCCTGCCTCTCTCAGTCCTCCTTTTACCAGGTCTAAAGGACTCCTTCCCACCCCTAAGACAATCGCACCCCTTCGTGAGGTAGCTGGTCCCGAGGGTGTCATCAGAGTCCACGTGCCCTTCTCCAGGTCAGACATTACTCAGCTAGAGAGCAAGTTAGGCTCAATCACCACTAAACCCACCACTTACATTCGGGAGTTTCAATGGGTCCTGCAAGCATATAGCCTCACTCATCATGACATATACATGCTCTTGGCGAATACACTTCTCCCCGAGGAAAGGCAATGGGTCTGGGAGCTAGCCCAAGCCCATGCTGATGAAAATCATAGGACCAATCCTGACCACCACACGGGCTCTCATGCTGTCCCAGAGCAGGAACCCTATGGGATTACAACACCCCTGAAGGCTTACAGACTCATGACATTTTTACATCCTGCCTCTTGGCGGGCCTGAAAAAGGCGACCCACAAGGCTGTTAACTTTAAAAAGGTGCAGGAGGTCATTCAAAGGAAGGAGGAAACACCTTCAGAATTCCTGGATAGACTAACCAAGGCCCTTCAACACTGCACATAACTCGACCCAGAAACCCCTGATGGCCGTCATCTCTTAATGACATATGTTCTGGCACAAAAATACTCTGACATTAAAGCCAAGCTTAAAAAGCTTGAACAGGGCCCTGATACTCCTCAGACCAAAATCCTCACTGTCTCTTTAAAGGTTTTTCATGGTAGAGAGGATGAAAGTGAATGCCGTAGGCAGAGAGCTTAAAATGCCAAATTCCAAATGTTGGCCCAGGTCATTCAGAGAAGGCCATCACCACGCCGTCCCAATGTGACACCCCCTGGAGCTTGCTTCAAATGTAGTAAGGATTGTCCTTCGCCGAGAACACCCTACAACCCCTGCCCAACATGCCATCAAAGGAGACACTGGGGGGCAGACTGCCCAACAACCCGGAAGGGAGGTTGGTCAGCCACCCGGCAACCGCAGCCTCTCCTGGGCTTGGCAGAGGAGGAATGATGGAGCCCTGGGCCTTCCCTCCAGACTATTACCATCAAGAATCAAGAACCTAGGGTCACCTTCCTGGTGGATGGACGCTTCATTAACTTCCTTTTGGATACTGGTGCCACTTTTTCGGTCTTGAGGGAGTATTGGGGTTCTACCACACCCTCAAAAACTCCTATTGTCGTGGTAGGAGGTAAACATATTTTCCCTCAAAATCCCTTTTGTCCTTCACTCACTCCTTTCTCGTTATGAGCCATTGCCCCATTCCCCTTCTGGAAAGGGACATACTCTCACTATTAAAAGTCACCATTCACATATCACCCCACACCTCTCCTACCTCTCATTTCCTCATGATGTTCCTAAGGGCAGATACACCTCCTTCATGCACTCTCCCACGACTATCTAAACCAGTTAACCCTGAGTTTTGGGACACAACTACACCCTTTATGGCTAAATGCAGTCCTATTCATATTGTCTTACTGGACCCTTCAAGATATATTAGTCAACCATGATATCCACTCACAACCACAGCCTTCCTCGGATTAGAAGCCATCATCCAGGATTTATAATGAAAGGGGTATCTTAGGCCTACACACTCTCCTTTCAACACCCCCATTCGGGCAGTTAAGAAACCTAACGTGTCCTACAGGCTGGTTCTAGACCTTCCCCTTGTCTACTCCTCTGTGGTCCCCATCCACCCGCTAGTGTCCAACCCTTACACCCTCCTCTCTCAGATCCCTGCCACTACTACCCACTTCTTGGTTCTAAATTTGAAACATGCATTCTTTTCTATTCCCTTGCTCTCAGAATCTCAGGATATCTTTGCTTTTACTTGCACTGACTCTCACACCCGCCATTCTCATCAGCTTACCTGGACTGTCCTCTCACCGGGATTCAGGGATAGCACCCATCTCTTTGGCCAAGTTCTTGCCCAGGACCTCACATCCTTTCACCCGACCTGTCCTGACTCTACTCTCCTTCAATATGTCGATGACCTTCTTCTATGTAGTCCCTCTGGGAACACTCTCAATCCCACACTGCTCAGCTTCTTAATTTCCTAGCAAACAAGGGAAATAGGAAGTCTCCCCACAAGGCCCAGGTTTCCCAGTCTTCTGTCAACTTTCTTGGTTTTTGCCTTACACCCAGAAAAAAGGAAATAACACTGGATAGGAGGCAACTCCTCTCTGATCTTCCAGTGCCCCATACAAATGCCAAAATACTATCATTCCTAGGACTAGCAGGTTATTTTAGGGCCTGGATCCCAAATTATTCTCTTCTATACAAATCCTGTATGAACTAGCAAAGGGACCCCCTAGTGAATCTCTTGCCTCCTCCCCAAACTACCACTTGCGCAGACTTCAGCAACTTGTCTTAAAGGCACTTGCCCTTCACCTTCCTGATCTTTCAAGACCATTTCATGTATATGTCCATGAAAAAGGGAGGCAAGAACTTGGGGTCTTAGGTCAAAACTATGGGCCTACATTTGCACCTGTGGCATATTTGTCCAAGCAAATTGACCCTACCATCCGTGAGTGGGCCCCTTGCTTAAGAGCTCTGGCTGCTGGACAAATTTTACACAAAGAAGCCTCTAAGCTTACTTTTGGGGCCCCTTTAAGTATCCACTCCCCACATCACTTGAAGGATCTTTTAGCTTATAAGGGCTTTCAAACCCTTCCTCCATCCAGAGTTCTGTCACTCCTCACTTCCTTTCTGGAAAACCCTAATATTACTTTCCTCCCCTGCTCTGCACAGAACCCTGCCTCACTGCTCTCAATGACCCCCACGTCTAACACACAACTTATAATTGGTTGGAAACCTTAGATGATTTCCTCCCCTGTCATTCTTCCATTTCTGAGAGACTACTAGCCAAGCCTGACCTTATCTGGTTTACTGATGGCAGTTCCTTTAGGCAGAATTGCACTCATTACTTTGGATACACTGTAGTTTCAGCCACTGAGATTATAGAGGCCAAAGCTCTGCCTTCAGGAACTACCAACCAGCAGTCTGAACTTATAGTAGCCACTCGTGCCTGCCTTCTAGCACAAGGCAAATCCCTAACCCTTTATACTGATTCAAAATATGTCTTCCATATCTTATCCCATGCTGCAATATGAAAGGAGCGAGGCCTACTTACCACCAAAGGTAATGTGATCACTAATTCGGCTCTTATAACCATTCTGATAAAGGCCTCCCACTTACCCACCCAGGTGGGAGTTGTCCATTGTAGGTCTAATTAGAAGGACGTCTCTCTTATCACTGAGGGCAATGCCAAAGCTGACCAGGCGGAACAAATGGCTGCTACCACTTCCAATGATGGACCCCCTGGGGGACATATAATGGCCACTTTAGACAGCTCATCTGAAGCCCCTACTTCTTCCAGTAAGAACAAGGATCTCTTCAAGTTCCTTCATACTCTATTCCTTTCCAATTCTCAGTCTTTGACCCTCTTTTTACAGAGCTTCTTCTCGCTCACCCTCTCTGACAAAGCCATGCTACAGAATATAGCCTCTAATTGTCAGATCTGTCAGTGGACCAACACTTATACTCCTTTAAGGCCCAAACCTTTTCCTTCCCACCAAGCCCGGGGACACATTCCCACTGCTGACTGGCAGGTAGACTTCACCAACATGCTCACAGTATGGCGCACTAAATACCTCCTTGTCTTTGTGGACACTTTCTCTGGTTGGATTGAGGCATTTCCCACTTCTAATAAAACGGCTTCCACTGTAGCTTTAATCTTACTGACAGACATCATCCCCAGGTTTGGTATGCCCACTTCTCTACAATATGACAATGGCACTGAGTTTATTTCTAGAATCACACAAAAGGTCTCTCAAGCCCTCTCCTTCAAGTGGCATTTCCACTGTCCATATTATCCCCAAGCTTCAGGGAAAGTGGAAAGGGTAAATTGTACTCTAAAGGAAGTCCTTACCAAATTGACAATGGAATTAAACTTAGACTGGGTCAAACTCCTTCCCTTGGATTTGCTTCGAATCAGAGCTCTCCCTAAAAACCATCTTTACTGTCTCCCTTTGAGATAATGTATGGAAGACCTCTTATACCCCCTGGGTTGGTCATTTCACAAGGACCTCTGACCCGAGAGTTGTCTTTGCCTCTTTTGTATCATCTCCGCTCGGAACTCTGGAAATATCAGGACTGGCTTCATCCGGACCCAGTGTCCTCTCCAAACACTCCTCCCTTAACACCTGGGAGTCTAGTATATTATAATACCCCAGAGGAGAAAGGGACTCTTGCCCCAAAATGGGAAGGCCCCTATCCTGTCATTCTCTGTACCCCCACTGCCGCCAAACTCTCCTTACCAGACAACCGTCTAACTCCCTGGATTCACATTTCTAGGTTGAAGCCATATCACCAGGAGGCCCCACCTGCTGACGACAGGACCAACCCAGAGGAACTCCAAGAATCACCTCCTGAAGCTCCCATTAACTCCTGCTCTCCACACTCATCTCACCCATTTAAGTTGCGGCTCACACGGTGTTCCATGCAGCCCAATTCCTCTTAAAAAAGTCACAATGGGCTCTCTCAACACCCTAATCTTCTGTAACTGCTTGTTTTTTGTGCTCTGCTTATTTTCTGTGCTCTATCAGGACTGGTCTTTACCCTCCTCTCCTACCATGTATTTATTCACTCTTCAGGAACGATACTCAGAACATGGCATGTAGAAGGTTCGTGCAGTGGATGCAACTACTTGCTTCATCCACAACTGCACCTCTATTTCCCTAAAATTGTCACCTTCAAGGACCTTCGTCCCTGGTAGCTGGAACTGGCTTTTCATTTGCTTCCTTTTTGATCAAACAAAAGACTATTGTCATTGGTGGCCTGAGATATATAATGGGTGCCCCTATTGGTCATGCAGGTTCCATGATGAACATGGTAGCTATTCTTACCACTCACTTGGTTACCCTAAAGTGTGGACTTCTAGTTACCTAAAGTGGGATAAAGTCTCTTTATCTGATAACAATGGATGGTATACTTTAGATATACCTGACCCCAAGGCCAAACTTTGGGACTATGTTGAGTTTGCTATCTATGCTCGGACAACCTCAGCCAGACACACAGGGTGGATGACAGTTGGCCGCACCCTGATTATGCCACCTAAGGCAACCATCCAGGTAGTCGAACACATTAAGGAGTCAGAATCAAAACTTTTAGATCTTATCCATAGCTCATCCACAAAGGATTCAGACCCTTCAACCCCCTCAGGTCCCCCTGACACATGGCTCAATTTGTTACACCAATCTCTTCGATTATTAAACTCCACCCCTCTTTCTGTGCCTCCTTCTCAGTGCTTTCTCTGTGCTTCACTTAGTCCCATTAGCGGCAGGAAATATTTCAGCAAAAACCTACAATTTCTCAAAGAAAGGACAACCCCTACATGTGACACGTATCCCACTGTGGGAAAGTTATTTCACCAATACTTTATTTGCTTTCATCTGTTTCCACCTGCCAATAATGAATCCTTTACCCATTTTTTCCTTGAGCTTAAGCACCCAATCGAGCCCTGCATTTATGCAACCTGGACATTTCCTCTGGTGTAATGGGTCTTTAAGTACCTCAACGATCAATGTCTCTGGCACCTGTTTCTTGGTTACTGTAGTTCCTCAGCTGTCTTTGTATACTCCCACCGAATTCCGACATTTGGCCCTACCTTCCTGAACCCGTAGGGCAGTCTTTCTGCCTGTTCTGGTAGGCCTCACTTTAACAACCTCAGTGGCGGGTCTCGGACTCTCTGGTGGAGCTATAGGTCATGCTCTATGGGCATTCAAAGACCTGCAACAAAAACTGCAGGAAGCACTCGATACCACTGCTGAGTCTCTGGGCTCCTTGCAGCGCCAGGTTACTTCATTGGCACAAGTGGCTTTACAGAACCAAAGGGCAATTGATCTTCTCACTGCAGAAAAAGGGGGTACATGCCTATTCCTCAGAGAGGAATGTTGCTCTTATGTTAATGAATCTGGGCTGATAGAAAAAAATGTTGTTAAATTGCAGAAATTATTGACCAAATTGCTCAAACCTAGCTCCTCCAATCCCATAACAGGGTTCTTCCAATCCTATCTTGCCATGTACTTACTACCTATCTTGGGGCCCCTTATTGGGATGCTCCCTTTTTTTGCTCTCTTGCCATGCATAATGAAGTTCCTTCAAACCCAACTGCAAAAAATTTCTAATCAAAATTTCAACCAGCTTTTGCTTAGGCACTACCATCCTCTGATGACCGATGAACCCCTAACATCTCCAAGAGAACAGTTCACTCAGTGATGAAGCTCACTACCAGGCACGATGGAATGCAACGTACATCAGACAGCGGGAGGCAACGAGCTTGGAGAACCTCTTAATCTGCCATCATGGATTCATGAGTCTTTATGACCTTCTAAGCTTCCTCATGGCCCTTGGCCTCTTCTATGTCAGTCCCCCAACATGGAACTTCTGCCAAAATTTGACCTTTGCTTTAATTTTTATCTTCATTCTGTTTTTATTCGCTCTGATCTTCTTCAAGTGCTGGTGACGCCATGACCAGGCAACGCTTCCAGTATTTCCTAGAGTCTCTGTTACAGGACCAGTAGCTGATACCAACAATATCCTCCATCTAGGACTGGTTTCATGCCATCGACAACTTGTGGCATCAGGGAACTTTCATAGACTTTACCCCTACTGAAGTAGCTATCTATACCACTGGCTTTTATTTCTGGCTGCCATGATATCCCCAGACCTGGCCCCCGAGCATTTGTCCACTTCCCTTTCTAGGCCCCACAGCACCCCCACACAGCAGGCAGCAGCCACAAATGACAAACAATGCCCCACTTTCTAAGAAAACAAAAAGGGAGGAATGTTAGGAAAAGTATAAATGGCAGCCATACCCCAGAGAAAAACCCCAACATGGCACCTAAGGACTTCTTCTTCGTACCTTCTTCTTTTCTGCAGTGGCGTTAAAAGTCCCCGCCCTTGTTAACTCTGCAGCCAGCGCCAATTTCAAATCTCACTGGTGGGGAACCTTAGCCCCAATGAGAATTAATTCCTGGGCTCCGGAGCTGATATCTGAAAAAACTTATTCTCAGAACATGAGACCAAACCACAAACCCACAACCACACCCACAAAGGCACCTCCTTCCCCCAAGTAGGTCTGTGACTATTCGGAGTGTTCTCTGACTGCTGGGCCAAACTATGTTCCTCTGAAATGGCCTGTCTTGTCTCAGATCTGGTCGCCTTGGTCAACTCTGTGAAGTTGACAGGAACCAGTGGTGAGCCACTACCTTCTTTCTCAGGAAAGGCCCCTCTTCAGAGCTCTTCTGGCATTTGGACATCTTCAAATCAGTAGGTACCAAGAAAGACTGACCCTCTCCTTGGTAAATCCAAACAAGTGAGACAACTGGGACTGGGACTGGGACTGGCTCGGGGTGCCTGGCTTCCTGGATCCCAAGTTCAGAGAGTTCCAACACCAAGGAAGTGAGGTGAGGTCACTTCCTTCAGGAACTGAATGAGGTCACTGCCTTGGCAACCACTTTGTTTTAGCAGTTGCTTCTTATGGTCCCTTTAGATGGAGGCTGCCCCTACTTCCTGTGACCCTTTCATAAGTTAGAATGGGATATAATCCATAGGCTCTCAGGAACAGCTCTCCAAAAGGCCTGGTTTGGTCCGTCTCCTCTACATTAAGAAGACAGAGGCTGATTCAGACACCAAACTTCATCCTACCAGGTTGTTTTCCATGGAAGATGACTTTTGCTCTCTCAGGTCCTTCATAGCTGCCTACATCTTCTCCAGGGATCATTTCTGCACATACCTTTGAGCTTCTCATCAGGTGGAAGATCCCATACATTCCTGTATTGTAAGACCAACACTGTCATTGCTTTTCTGTAAAGTTAGATTGAGGGAACAGTGTATGGTTAGTGTTAATAACATTTTCAATTTTGATTAGGAACCATTCTGCTCGATGAACGATGGTATTGGGAACCTGTGATATTTATAAGAATATAGAGGTGAAATATATGAATGAAAAGAGAAATCTAAGTAAGATTTGAAGCCCAGAACGTCATTGGGTTCTTGATTGGGATACTTAGCATTGAATTACGTTCTGCACAGATGTCTCAGATAAATCGATATACAATGGCATAGGACCTTGTACCTTGGATGATTGAATGTAGAAGAGAACATCCAGTCAAAAAGGGATAGTCGGTAGGATTAGGAAGACAGTAGGTAGGTTTAGGAAGAAGAGTGAATATAGGATTTGGACCAAAGTTTTTTAGCAATAGGGTTTCGGTTAGAGAGTGAATGTTAGTGATAGCACATGTGAAGATTCAGTCACAATGATGAACTGGGGAAAATATGTAGGAAAGCAGATATCAATAGACACATTACAAAATCATTCAAAGTGTAAAGTGAGTGACAGCTTTAGACGTATTCAAAGGGTTGAGTTTGAATATATAATCTTTGGAAGAAACAAATATGTAGTCACCAATAGGATTTTCATTTGAGATCATTAGGCAACCTGGACATGGATGTTTTTAGTAATCCAGGATCACTTTCCATTTAGGTATGGTACAATCATAAGTGAGAACTTTGCTTTTTCTGTTCAGAATATTACTGTGATAAAATGTATATGTAGATCAGGTTACATGTATTTGTTCCACCATTTCTGGGAGCAATATTTTGAAGACGTATAAATTAGTATTGGGGGTACAAAGAGGTGTACCCTGTGTCTATGAATATAGAGATAATACATGAATAGACCATACTGTGAATAAATAATATAACTGGTTCCACTTTAAATAATGGATTGAATTGATATCTGTAACTAAGTAAGAAATCTTACATTGATATACAATCATTCTTTCCAACCACTTATACATTTAAAGGTAATATTAGGGTTATGGTTTATCATGACGGGTGTTTTGCTTCAAATATGATAAAGGAAATTGAAAATAATGTGTTTGGAAAGAAGTCTCATGAAAAGAGCAGTCAAGAAACATGGAGGAATACATGGGTTCTGAAGCAGGAAGTGATTTGAAGTTAAACAAATGCGTATAAATTTGCTAAATTGTGGATGAAATATTTATATATCCTCTGATGTGCATAAACTGAAGAAATAGTAATGTTCCAGTGTTGAATAAAAATGAACGTCAAAATGCACATCATGTCCCATAGGAATCTAATCTACTTGCATTGATGTTAAACTCGTGTCAGTTACTGTAGAAATATTATGATTTGGCTTTTTTTTTTGGTGTTATAATACAATTTATTTTAGTACTAGCATGCCACAGAATGTAGAGGAAGGAACAATGGATTATTATTATCATTGTGATAATTTAAGGTTTTATATCACTTTAAGCTATAATATGGCATAATATATCTTATGAATTAGAGAAAAATTTTTTTAAAAAACCTATTATTTAAGGACCATATGCACTGACAATTTAAATGGCTTTCTCGTGATTTCAATTTCTATCAATTGTGTATTAATTGCCAAATATTTATTTTAGTACTTTTCATATTCATAATTGATATAAAGTCAATTGTTTAATTCTTCTTGTAAGTAGTTACTTATTACAGTAGGGACATTATTAATAATTCTAAATCTTTATAAGAAAAATGGTACAAAGTTATTTTCATGCAAAATTAAGAATAATTGCCTTCTCTGAATGTTTGATTGTTAATACATATAACAAAGAGCTTTTGATGAGTCTCTTCCCCAGTAAAACATAAAGTGCAAAGATATAGTTGGGTATGTATGTCCAAATAAAGATAAGAAGAAATACACATTATTAGCTAGAAACAATTAAATAAAAGATGAAAAGAAAAATCCAATACATTGTACGAACTTGTCAGATGAGGTAGTATTCTGGAAGAATAGCCTAAGGCTAGACATGGTCCATTACAAAAATATTAACTAAAAAAATGAAATATGAAAAATATAGGAAATGCTATGAATTTTTCATGAAGGTAGGTGAATTATCCTTTAATCTCATTTTATGTGCATTTTCAAAAGCCAAATTTCTGGTAAAATAAATTTGTGATAGTTACAACTACACAAAACAAAGTTTCTGCTTAGCAAAATGAATGCATCTCAACCCTTTTTTAGCTGATTTCTTCCCACTCAATTTTAAACCTTTATTTATTTATTTATTTTTATTGGTTGTTCAAAACATTACAAAGCTCATGATATATCATCTTTGATACATTTTTCTCATTTGGTTTATGAACTCCCATTTTTTCCCCAAATAAGAATTGCAGAAACACATTGCTTACAATTTCACATTTTTACATAATGGCATATTAGTGACTGTTGTATTCTTCTACCTTTCCTATACCCTAGTATCCCCCCTCCCCTGCCCTCCCATCTTCCCTCTCTACCTCATGTGCTGTTGTTTAATTCTCTCCATTATTTCCGCCCCATTTCCCCTCACAACCTATTATGTGTAATTTTGTGTATCATTGAGGGTATTCTACCATTTCTATATGCTTTCTGTTCTCTCTCCCTTTCTCTCCCCCCACACGTCTTTGTATAATGTTAATCTTTTCCTCATGCTCTTCCTCCCTTTCTGTTCTTAGTTGCTCTCTTTATATCAAAGAAGACATTTGGCATTTGTTTTTTTAAGGATTGGCTAGCTTTGCTTAGCATATTCTGCTCTAATGCCATACATTTCACTGCAAATTCTATGATTTTGTAATTTTTTAGTGCTGCGTAATACTCCATTGTGTGTAGATTCCACATTTTTTTTTATCCATTCATCTATTGAAGGGCATCTATGTTGGTTCCACAGTCTAGCTGTTGTGAATTGTGCCGCTATGATCATTGATGTGGCAGTATCCCAATAGTACGCTGTTTTAAGATCCTCAGGGAATAGTCCAAGAAGTGTGATAGCTTGGTCAAATGGTGGATCCATTCCCAGCTTTCCCAGGAATCTCCATACTGCTTTCCAAATTGGCTGCACCAATTTGCAGTCCCACCAGCAGTGTACAAGTGTCCCCTTTTCCCCACATCCTCGCCAACACTTACTGTTGTTTGACTTCCTAATGGCTGCCGATCTTACTGGAGTGAGATGGTATCCTAGGGTGGTTTTGATTTGCATTTCTCTGACTGCTAGAGATTGTGAGCATTTTTTCATGTACTTGTTGATTGATTGTATGTCCTCCTCTGTGAAGTGTCTGTTCAGGTCCTTGGCCCATTTGTTGATTGGGTTATTTGTTACCTTACTTTTTAATTTTTTGAGTTCTTTGTATATTTTGGATATTAGGGCTTTATCTGAAGTGAGAGGGGTAAAAATTTGTTCCCAGGATGTAGGTTCTCTATTTACCTCTCTTATTGTTTCTCTTGCTGAGAAAAAAAAAAACTTTTAGTTTAAGTAAGTCCCATTAATTTATTCTTGTTATTAACTCTTGGTCTATGGGTGTCCTATTAAGGAATTTGGAGCCCGACCCCACAGTATGTAGATCGTAGCCAACTTTTTCTTCTATCAGATGCAGTGTCTCTGATTTGATATCAAGCTCCTTGATCCATTTTGAGTTAACTTCCTTGCTTGGCGAGAGAAAGGGATTCAGTGTCATTTTGTTGCATATCGATTTCCAATTTTTCTAGCACCATTTGTCCTTCGTATATTGCAGGTTTTTAGCCCCTTTTATCAAATATAAGAAAGTTGTAATTTTGTGGAATGGTTTCTGTGTCCTCTATTCTGTACCATTGGTCCACCTGCCTGTTTTGGTACCAGTACCATGCTGTTTTTGTTACTATTGCTTTGTAGTACAGTTTGAAGTCTGGTATCGCTATACCTCCAGATTCAAACATCCTGCTTAGAATTGCTGTTGCTATTCTGGGTCTTTTGTTTTTCCATATGAATTTCATGATTGCTTTATCTTTTCTACAAGAAATGTCGTTGGGATTTTGATTGGCATCAATTTAAACCTGTAGAGAATTTTGGTAATATCGCCATTTTGATGATGCTAGTTCTGCCTATCCATGAATTGGGTATATTTTTCCATATTCTAAGATCTTCTTCTATCTCTTTATGTTTCTGTAGTTTTCATTTATAAATCTTTCACCTCTTTTGTTAGGTTGATTCCCAACTATTTAATTGTTTTTCCAATTATCTTATTTTCTTTCAGGATATTTTGAATGGAGTGGTTTTCCTCATTTCCATTTCAGAAGTTTTGCTGCTGATATACAGGAATGCCTTTGATTTATGCGTGTTGATTGTATATCTTGCCACTTTGCTGAATTTATTTATTAACTCTAGCAGTTCCTCTGTAGACCCTTTTGGGTCTGTTAAATATATTATCATGTCATCCGCAAATAGCGATAATTTAAGTTCTTCTTTTTCTAGTTTTATGCCTTTAATTTCTTTTGTCTGTCTAATTGCTATGCCTAGTATTTCAAGAACTGAATTAAATAGAAGTGGTGATAGAGGGCATCCCTCTTGTTCCAGATTTTAGAGGGAATGCCTTCAGCTTTTCTCAATTTAGGATGATGCCAGCCTGAGGTTTAGCATATATAGCTTTTACAATCTTGAGGTAAGTTCCTGTTATCCCTAGTTTTTCTAGTGTTTTCAACATAAACGGATGCTGAACTTTGTCGAATGTTTTTGCTGAATCTATCGATACGATCATATGGTTGTTGTCTTTAAGTCTATTGATGTGGTGAATAGCATTTATTGATTTCCGTATAATGAACCAGCCTTGCATCCCAGGGATGAATCCTACATGATCATGGTGCATAATTTTTTTGATATGCTTTTGTATTCGATTCACCAAGATTTTATTGAGAATTTTTGCATCCAAGTTTATTAGAGATATTGGTCTGTAGTTTTCTTTCTTTGAAGTGTCTTTGTCTGGTTTTGGGATCAGGGTGATATTGGCCTCATAGAATGAATTTGGAAGAGTTCCTTCTTTTTCTATTTCTTGAAATAGCTTGGAAAGTATTGGTATTAATTCCTTTTTGAAGGTTTTGTAGATCTCTGCTGTATACCCATCCGGTCCATGGCTTTTTTTGGTTGGTAGTATTTTGATGGCTTCTTCTATTTCTTCCTTTGTTATTGGTCTGTTTAAATTGTGTGTGTCTTCCTGACTCAATCTGGGCAGATCGCATGACTTAAGAAGTTTATTGATATCTTCACTATCATCTATTTTATTGGAACATAGGGTTTCCATATACTTTCTAATTATCTTCTTATTTCTGTAGTGTCTGTTGTGATATTGCCTTTTTCATCCCGTATGTTAGTAATTTGAGTTCTCTCTTTTCTTCTCTTCCTTAGCATGGCTAAGGGCCTGTAAATCTTATTTATTTTCTCAAAGAACCAACTTCTAGTTTTATCAATATTTTCAATTTTTTTTTTGTTTCAATTTCGTTGATTTCTGCTCTAATTTTAATTATTTCTTGTCTTCTACTACATTTGCTGTTGTTTTGCTCTTCCATTTCTAGGTTTTTGAGGTGTAGTGTGAGTTCATTTATTTGCTGATTTTTCTTTTTTTTTTTTTTGAGGAAAGAACTCCAAGAAATGAATTTCCCTCTTAAAACTGCTTTCATTGTGTCCCATAGATTCCAGTATGTTGTGTCTGTATTGTCATTTGTCTCTACGAATTTTTTTATCTCCTCCTTTATGTCTTCTGTAAACCATTGATCATTCAGTAGCATGTTGTTCATTTTCCATGTGATGTAGAATTTTTCCTTCTTTCTTTTATCATTGATTTCCAGATTCATTCCATTATGATCAGATATTCTGCATGGTATTATCTCCACGACTTTATATTTACTAAAAATTGCCCTATGGCATAATATATGGTCTATCTTTGAGTAGGATCCATGTGCTGCTGAGAAGAACGTGTATCCACTTTTTGATGGTTGATATATTCTATATATGTGGGTGAAGTCTAGGTTACTGATTTTGCTGTTGAATTCTATAGTTTCTTAATTCAGTTTTTGTCTAGAGGATCTGTCTAATGGCTAGAGCGGTGTGTTGAAGTCACCCATAATTATTGTGTTGTAGTTTATTTGACTCTTGAACTTGAGGCGAGTTTGTTTTATGAGTGTTGCAGCTCAATTGTTTGGTGCATACAAATTGATAATGGTTATGCATTGTTGGTGCAAGGTTCCTTTTAACAGTATATAGTGTCCTTCTTTATCCCTTTTGATTAACGTAAGTTTCAAGTTGATTTTATTCTATATGAGTATGGCCACTCCTGCTTGCTTCCGAGGGTCATGTGAGTGGTATGATTTTTCCCAAACTTTTAATTTCAGCCTCTGTATGTCTTTACCTATCATATGAGTCTCCTGAAGGCAGCATATTGTTGGATTTTTTTTTTTTCATCAAGGTTACTAGCTTATGTCTCTTGATTGGTGAGTTTAGGCCATTAACATTTAAGGTTACAATTGAAATATGATTTCTACTTCCAGTCATGTTTGTTTGTTTGTTTATTTATTTATTTATTTATTCATTTATTTATTTATTTTGGTTAGTTTTTACTTTTTGGTTATTTTCCTCTCCCTTTACTGAGATACCTCCTGCTGCTAGTTTCAGGCATTACTTTTGAAATCCTCTTCTTGTAGTATTTTGCTCAAAATGCTTTGCACTGCTGGTGTTCTGGCTGTGAATTCTTTTAGCTTTTGTTTATCGTGAAAGACTTAAATTTCATTGTCAAATCTGAAGCTTAATTTTGCTGGATACAGTATTCTTGGTTGGAATCCATTATTTTTGAGCGTTTGAAATACTTTGTTCCAGGATCTTCTTGCTTTCAAAGTTTGTGATGAAAAAAATCAGTCGTTAACTTAATTGGTTTACCCCTGAATGTAACCTGCCTACTTTCTCTCGTAGCTTTTAATATTCTCTCTTTGTTCTGTATGTCCTTGTTCTGGCTATCTTCATAAATATTTGTCTTGGAGTTGGTCTATTATGGTTTTGAATGCTTGGGGTCCTGTAGGCTTCCAGGATTTGGCAATCCATTCCATCTTTCATCTCTGGGAAATTTTCTAGAATTATTTCATTTAATATGTTGTCCATTCCTTTGGTTTGAATCTCTATGCCTTTTTCTATCCCGATGACTCTCAAATTTGTTTTTTTTTTTATGACATCCCATACCTCTTGAATAGATTGCTCATGGGATTTAAGCATCTTTTCTGTGTTTACTCTATTCTTTTCAAGTTGATAAACTTTGTCTTCATTATCTGACGTTCTAACTTCTACTTGATCTAGTCTATTTGTAATACTCTTCGTTTGAGTTTTTAATTTGGTTTATACTTTCCTGCATTTCTAGGATTACTGTTTGATATTTCTTTTTAATGTCTCTATCTCCTGGTAAAGCTCATTCTTTGCCATTTGAATTTGTTTGTTTATTTGATTTTCAAAATATACTTTTATTGCTTGTACTTGCTGCCTCATGTCTTCTCTAATATTCCTTTCCATCTGAGTTAGGTATGCCTTGAGTTTTTTCCCTATCCCTATTTCTGATGCTTCATGGTCCTCCTTTAGAATTTAGTTGTCCTGCATTTTTTGCACACCTTTTTTTCCCTTGTTTTTTCATGATGTTCACGTTACTTTTCAGCTCAATTTGATTGCTGTGTTTCTGCTTTCTTCAATAGATTTGTTTTGGTTTTATATATCTCTGTTGTCTCTCTTTTGTGTTTGTAGACTATGCCTGCAAAAGTGGATTCCACTTGGAAGGAATTCCGACAGCTGAGCTCCAGTGATGTCACCTGTCTGCTATGGCGGGCCCCAGGCTCCTTGCCGGGGTGTTTGAATGGGGGAGTGGGACTGGACTGTCTCTGGTTGGTTTCACCTCCCGGTCGCTGGCGGGCGGGCGGTCTCCAGCCAACCAGTCGTGCAATCAGCGAATGGGCTGTCACCAGCGGGCGGGTGATCTCTAGCTGCCCAATTGCACAGGCAGCCAGCGGGTGATTGAGTTGCTGGTGGGCAGGCGTTCTCCAGCCTCCTAGTCATGCGTGTCTGTCCTCTGGTCCCCTGGTTTCCTCTGCGAGTCCTTATTTCCCCTGCTACACCAGATTTCCCCTGAGTGATGCCTCTTGGCAGCTCAAACTGTACTCTTTGCCTGCCGTTCCTTGGGTGTGGAGGGTGTCTATTGGGAACACTGGCACTCTATTGTTTTGATTTTTTCCGCTTGCCCCACCCATTGCGCTGGCTAGACAAGTTTTGTTTTCACCGGTGATGGGAGGGGAAGTTGAAGGTCAGGTGCCACTAGTTTTCCCCCCGTCTTTATGAAGGCTTTCTCTGGTAATCCCTCCCCCGGAAAGCCTAAGAGAGAATTTTTGCAAATTACCTGCTGTATGGGAGATAAGCTGAGTAACACACACCTGTTTGGTTGTTGCAATCTCTCGGAGAGTAGTGGTGGATACTTCAGCTCTCCAAGATGGTGGCCGTTGGTTTCCTCGGTGGAGTTTCGGTTGTGGGGGATAGAACTGTAACACTTTCTTCCCCATCTGAAATCCCGAACTCAGCCCCGGGCTCAGTGGCGGGTGAGCCAGCCGGATTCCACAGAATCCGCAGCAACGTTTCTAGCTGTATGCTGGTCGCTTCACGGTGGAGGCCCGCCGTCTGTAGCCACGGCATGGGCCGCACGGATCAGCCACCCCAGATCTTCGGTCGCATAGTTGGCTCTTGTTTGAGACTCAATTACAGGACCTCGGTGGTGGAAATCATTCTTCTAGGTTCCAGGCACACCCATTTTTCTGTAAGATCCTAACAAGGTACTTTTTCGTCATTCTAACTCCTTATTCACATGTGAAGTTGCGCAGTACAAAGGGTGTGATGCACTCTATTCATGGCCATCTTGCAATGTCAAAATATTAGGATTTCTATGCACCATTTACTCAAGATAGTTTTCAGTACTAGTAAACCAAAATGTTATTTCAGGTGGATGAATATTTCTGAGAATAATCTTTTGAAAAGTAGATTATAGATCCACATACATGAATATGAATGAAATTTGGGAGTGCATAATAAGACACATATATTTCATATTTTGAAAAATCTGGAGGGTATATATATATATATATATATATATATATATATATACACACAGACACACACAGAGAGACATTAAAAAGTAGCATTATATATGCCAATCGAAATTCATCATGAAATACATATCATCCAAAGATTCAAAAATATTTATTTTACTGAACATGGATTTATGTATAATGCTATTTAAATAGGAGGATCACCCATAGGTTGAATTCTCAGTTCCAACAGCTTTTAGAAGGAGTGATATCTTCTCACAATTTCTATATGCCAAGTCAGCCACCTCACCAAAAATATACGTGTGATACCAGGTATGAATCTATATGTGCATATAAAACTACATGTGCTAAATAGGCTACAGAGAAAGGGAGACAGGAATTCACATATTTGTTAACTTTAAAAAAAACATGGAGAATTCTTTCAACCAAATAATTGACTAGATTCATAACTCCTACCCTATATAATGCAAAAGGCAAGTCCAACTATACACGATGCCTCCTCTGAACTGCTTGTATTTCAATTCTGTTTGGGTTATTATTCTAGTCAGAGTTTAGTAGCGTAGGGGTTAGTGTGAGGGATTCACTATTTTGACTGGAAAATTATAAAATAAATCCAATGTGTATGCAAATATGTGATACAAAAAATTGTTCCCACTGTCATCCAGAACAATGGCTTGACATTACCTAGTCCCCAAGTAAGACAAAATTAGAGGAGAAGAGTTAGAAAATCTGTGAATACATATTTGGAATAGAATATGCTAAGGAGTTTCCAAAAGTAAGGGACAGGGTAAACACTCCACAAACTGGAGCTCTTCTGGACTAAAGACTTCTTGTGGAACTGCCTCTGAGGTTGGGCACTTGAAACATATGTTGTTGTTAAGTGCTTTAGCTTCGTTTCTAGTGAGACCAATAAAGGTGGGTCTGCATCTATGTGATCTGGAGGACATGGTTTCTTATTTTCCACTGAACATGAGCAGCAGTAATGAATTTGCTATTTGTAGCTAAACTGTGGCCCCTGGGGTCTAAGTGTCTCCCCGTGTGGACTGTGAAGCCATTTTGTGATCCTAAAGTTTTCATGGTGTTTCTTGCGGCTTCACTGGGAGTTTGGTATTTGCTTCACAAAATACAAAGAGGTCAACTGGGACACAGTGCTGGAGGGAGTTCTGTCACGTGTGGTGGGTCAGTTTCTGCAAGACAATGCACCAACCATGCTTCTATCCCACATAGTTTTCCCCATTGACCATAGCAACTTGATTCTGAAACTTTCCCTGAAACTTCTCAATATTACAAGATGCCTTTACATAGAAGGGACTGCTTGCTGCACCATGTCAGTCACAAGACATTTGGAAGCTAATGGCAGATCCACATGGCCCCACCACAAATGTTTTATCACACACCTGCCCACTACTGCTCTAGGCCAAGTACTCAACAGGCTCCAATTTATTGGCATCTCTGTTCTACACCATTTTCATGAAACTCAGTCAATCAAGGCACTGTCTGGTATACTCATGATCAGCAACAGGACATCCAAAGGTTCTCCAGTGCCACCTGGTCATGGGAATTTCAAAAATTTCTTAGTATTTATCTAGCCATTTTTGAAAGATGAAGTTGGAGGCACTGTACGTTTCAAATCAATCCAGAACCATTAAATTTTGAGGAAGCTCATGTCAATGAAAGCTATGGAGAATTCTCACAGGCAAGGCTTCCCAAAGATTGGATAAATGGTCACGTGAATCCAGGCCCATTGAGGTCTACAATGTGAGGTCCATGTGTGTTTTGACTCTCAACTATGGCTGCCAAGTCTTTCAGAATAAAATCATGTGATATCTTGGCTGTGATTCCCAGTGCTTTGTGGAAATACAACCTGGGCATACATCTCAGTTTCCAAGGACGACTCTCATGCGTGGACTCATAACATCCCAACACAATTCATGGCAATACATCTCTGAGGTCAGTTCCAGAACTCAGTCTCTTAGGGGAATCACACCAGAGTTCATGTCAAGGTGGACCCAGTCATCTCTTCCAACCACCACACAAATGACCACAATTAAAACCAACACACTCCCACATGGCCCTCATGATCTTTCATATAAACACTCTTCATAACCTCTGGTTGAATGTTTCTATGAGGGGTGCAGACCAAGACAGTCTCCAAAATAATCTCCCTTGCCCCTAATGTGCCTAAAAACAGGGTGGCTTGGACACCCTTCCTGTGAACCTGGTGTGATCACATAGGCCTGCTGTTAATACTTCTCTGCTTCTCCAATTTGATGACTACTTACTGTGGGGTTTAGATTCTTTGTCTGAATTGGAGACATGAGGAAACCCAAGCTCCTACGGGCTAGCCTCTGCAGGGCTTTGAAGAAATTATTTGACCCAAAGCATTCCTATTCTAACTTGATGTAGGTCTAGAACCTCACAAAGGAAGAGGAGAGACTTCATCCAGAATGACTGCTCTTTTGGCTATTTTGGTTTTGTATGCACACATGGGATCCTTTTTTAGATCCATCAGGTGCTGAGAATCTAAGCCTAAGCCTCACACAGAACCAAAAGGCTGATTCAGACACATCCTTTCCAAAGGAATTAAGCAAAAAGCCTCAGGTGATGCCCATTCATTTCCATGTGAAAACAGTTTTTTTCAGGCTTCAAAAAGGGGTGGCCTGAGGCAAAGACCTTTCAGACATTCAGGGCAGCAGAACAATTGGTAATTAAAAGGCCCAAAGCAGGGTTTCTCCACTGAGACTCTCGTGATCACACTGATACCTGAGTTTTCTGAGATGCTCGCCATTCCCTTCAGCTATCCAGTACATGGCGATGTCACAGGGCTTGGAAGTGGTACATTTATTGGACACAAAACCATGAGCCTATTCTGGAGAGTGGCCAGAATTCAGGAAGAAAGCAGAAACTTTGAAAGATAGCAAGTGTTGCCCATCGATAAGGCAAGCTGAAATCCATTCATAAATTGGGCAGGATGAATGCTGGGAAGCTTTCAACTAGACAGGACATATCAATTGATGCATTCTCTTTTCTAATGTCTACAACCATGGACACCGTGGGATACACAGACATAGAAACACTCGCCTTGTCAAACGACTTACTCGAAACAGTCTACACCAAACCAAACATACCGACTTTCCTACCTATTCTGAGAACATGAGACAAATCCACAAACTCACACCCACACCCACAAAGGCACCTCCTTCCCCGAAGTAGGTCTGTGACTATCCAGAGTTTCTCTAATTGTGGACCATATTTTATTCCCACAAAATGGCCTGTCCTGTCTCAGATCTGGTCTCTTTGGTCAACATTTTGAACTACTGAGGAGCCAGCGGTGATCCAATACCTGCTTTCTCAGTAAAGGTGACTTTTCAGAGCTTTCTGGCATTTGGCCATCCTCACATCAGTAGGTACCAAGAAAGACTAAATCTGTCCTTGCTAAATCCAAGCAAGTGAGACCCGTGGGAGTGGGACTGGGACTGGATTTTGGTGACTGGCTTCCTGGATCCCAAGTTCAGAGAGTTCTGTCACCAAGGTTGTGAGGTGAGGTCACTTCCTTCAGAAAGTGAATAAGGTCACTGCCTTGGCAACCACGTTTTCCTAACAGTTGCTTCAAAGAGTCCCATGAAATGGAGGCTGCCCCTACTTCCTGTGACACTTTCACAACTTAGAATGGTATATCAACCATAGGCACCCAGGAACAGCTCTCAACACAGGCCTGGTTGGCTCCTTCTTCTCTAAATTAAGAAGACAGAGGCTGATTCAGACACATTCCTTCATCCTGACCAAGTTTTTTACACTGAAAGATGACTTTTGCTCTCTCAGTTCCTACATAGCTTCCTACAACTTCTGCAGGGATCATTTTTGCATGGACCTTTGAGTTTCTCAGTAGTTCGAAGGAATCCTACATTTTTGTATTGTAAGACCATCTCTGTCCCTGCTCTTCTGTAAAGTTAGATTGAGGCAACAGTGTATGGTTAGGGTTAATAACAGGTTTGATTTGGGTTAGGAATCATTCAGCTGGATGAATAATGGTATTGATGACCTGTGATAATTACAAGAATATATAGGTAAAATATAAGTATGAAAACAGAAATCTATGTAAGATTTAAAACCCAGAAGTGTATTAGGACCTTGATTGTGATACTTAGCTTTGATTTATTTTCTGCACAGATGTCTCAGGTACATCGATATACAATTGCATTGGACCTTGTGCCTTGGATGATTGATTGTCAAAGATAACTTCCAGTCAAAAAGTGATAGTCGGTAAGATTATGAAGATAGTCGGTAGTTTAGAAAGGAGAGTGAGTATAGAATTTGCACCAAAAGTTCTTTAGCTATAGCTTTTTGGGTATAGAGTAAATGTAAATGTCAGCACATGTGAAGAGTCAGCCACAATGATGAACTGGGAAAAATATGTAGGAAAATAGATATCAATAGATACATTAGGAAATCTGGCAAAGTATAGTCATTAGTGAAAAGTTAGTAAAATAGGTAGTTGTCTCTTCATGTTTTTCTGTATACTTAACTTCCCTCCCTGCCCTCCCCAAGGAAAGTATATAAGCCCTGTTTAAGCTGTTCTCAGGACTCTCTGCTCTATTGAAGTGAGCTCTGAGCCCCAGCATGCTGGACCACCAATAAACCGTTTGCTTTTGCATGAGACAGTTTCTTAGAGGTCTCTTCGCCTGACACTCATCCGACCTTTACATATGGAGGTTCCACCGAGTTCTGGCAGCAGCCGACGAGAGACCCCAACTGGCTCCTCAAGGGATTTGTAAGGCGCCTCTTTCTGGTGTCAGGTTTCAGGTTAGAGCTTGGCAAAATGGCTGTCAATGAAGAGTGTGAGCTCTCTCTCACGGTGGCTGACAGATGTGTCACAGAGCCACAGGCCACCACCCTGAGGGACACCCCAGAGGACTCTGAAAATCAAGGAACAATAGTCTCCTCAACTCAGTGATATTTTGTTTCAGATTCGGTATTGCCAGCCCATCAGGTATTGCCGGCTACTCAGTCCTCGTCTCAGTGTTGGACGTCCATTTCCTGTCTTTATTGTCTTGTCTTGTCTGTGTCATGTGTCGTTGCTTTTACTGTTTGTGCATTTTTCATTATGGAAAAGAGCACTTCAATGCCTCTGTCCCTGACCCTTGATCACTGGACCAAATTCGGCTTAAGGGCTCAGAATCTTTCTTTTTCAGTAAACCGCTGGACCTGGCAGACTCTCTGTGCCTCAGAGTGGCCCACCTTTGGATTCGGATGGCCCTTAGAAGGATTTTTCTACTTCTCACTAATTTAAAAAGTCAGAGATATTGTCTTTCCGGAAGGGCCACATAGCCATCCAGATCAAAAGCCATATATCTTAACCTGGCATTACCTCTGCAAATCTCCTCCATGGGTGAAGCCTTTCTTTGCCCCTGCCCCCGCTCCTAATCCTTCCCCCACGATCTCTCAAACCCTCTCCTCCTCCTCCTCCTCCACTCTCTTTTCTGCCTAAGTCACAAGATTTAACTCTACTGGACTCTCATCCCTCTCCTTATCCCTTGCCCTGGTTTCCCAACCCCCAACACCCTCTAAGTGATTCCCCTGCTGCTGACTCAGCCTCTCCGCCATTGGAGGAAGCTAAGCCAGCCCAGCACCCTCCAGAAAACTCCCCCGCGGCACACACAGCCCCTCCTCCCCTGGAGGAACCTGGCCCGGCTAAAGGAACTCACCATCAATGAAAGATTGAAAACCCTGGAACTCCCGTGATGCTCCCCCTCCGTCCCTATGTGCCAATGATTGATGATGGCCATGGGGAAAAAATGCAAGCCTACCAGTATTGGCCTTTCTCCTCTTCAGACCTATATAACTGGAAAAATAACAATCCCCCCTTTTAAGAGGACCCCACTCGTGTCTCAGGTGTGGTTGATTCATAGATGTTTTCACACCAGCCTACTTGGAATGACTGCCAACAACACCTAGGGACTCTCTTCATGACAGAGGAACAAAAGAGAATCCTCCTGGAAGCTAGAAAATAATATCCTCGGACCAGATGTGTGACTGACACCACTTCCCAACATATTCAACCCGGCTTTCCCTAGAATCGACAAAACTGGGACCCCAACACCTTTGAAGGTAGGGAGCATCTGTCCACTTATCTCCGGGCTCTAATAGCGGGTATCTTAGTGGCTGCTAGGCGACCAACTAATTTGGCCAAGGTAATAGAGTTTATTCAAGGGCCTGATGTATCTCCCTCTATGTTTCTAGAGAGAATTATGGAGGCATATATGAGATATACTCCTTTTGATACTCAGGCAGAGGCTCAAAAGGCATCTGTCATGATGGCCTTTATTGGGCAAGCTGCCATGGATATTTAAAGAAAGTTACAACACTTAGATGGATTACAAGATATGACTTTGAGAGATTTAGTCAGAGAAGCCAAAAACGTATACTATACGAGAGAAACTGAGGAAGATAAGGAAGCAAAGGGTGGATAAAAGAAACAAAAGACAGACTAAGGAATTGACTCAGGTCCTGGTCACAACAACAAATAGGCCAGAAATAAGAAACATGGAGACAGGAAGGGATACCTGGGCCCAAACTAGAGGCCACCCCTGGCCTCAGATCAATGTGCCTACTGTAAAGAATAAGGACACTGGGCCAAAGAGAGCCCTAGAAAGAGACAGCCACGCCAGCCAGCCATCCTGACTCTGGAGGATGACTAAGAAAGTTGGGGATCAGATCCCCTCCCGGAGCTCAGGTTAATTTTTGAAGTGGAGGGCACCCCAGTAAACATTGAAGTGGATACAGGGGCAATATACTCAGCCATTAAGGCTCCATTTTGCCCTCTATCAAATAAAAGGTCTCTAATTCAAGGGGCTAATTGCAGTAAATATTGGGCTTGGACAACTAAGAGGACCTGGGACCAGGGGAAAGGAAAAATCCATCACTCCTTCCAAGTAATCCCAGAATGCCCGGCCCCATTGATAGGCAGAGTTCTGCTCACCAAGCTCCGGGCCAAAATAACTTTTAACCCTGAAGGCCCCCAAGTGGAATTTCTAAATCCTTCAGTAAAAACTCCTATATTCACAGCTCTAACTATGTCAGTAGATAATGTACATCAAATCACTCACCTTAGTTTAAAGAAACTACATTCATTTATGAAGGATCAAGAACAGAGTTTTCCACTAACCGACTCACAGTTAAAGGAAATAACTGAATGGTTAACAAAAGCCTGTCAGGTCCATCAAATGGTTAATTCTTATCCTTCCAAGCTTCCTACAGGAAAGCACCTATGAGGAACCAGACAAGGACAATTCTGGGAAGTGTACTTTACTGAAATAAAGCCAGCAAGTTATGGACTTAAATATCTCCTAGTCTTTGTAGATACATTTTCAGGATGGATTGAAGCCTTTCCCACCAAAAAAAAAAAAAAAAAAAAGAAAAGGAAAAAAAGAAAAAAAAAGAAACAGTGCAAATTGTGGTGAAGAAGATCCTGGGAGATATTTTTCCAAGATACGGCCTGCCTAAAGTAATAGGGTGTGATAATGGACCGGCATTCATAACCCACATAAGTCAGGGGTTAGCCAGGACCTTTGGGATTTATTGAAAGTTACATTGTGCTTATAGACCCCCGAGTTCAGGACAGGCAGAATGAATGAATAGAAACATTAAAGAGACCATAACGAAATTAAGCTTAGAGACCGGCATAAAATATTGGACTATGCTCCTGCCTTATGAACTGTTTCATGCAAGAAATACTCCCTCTGTTTCTTTGTGTAACCTCACCCCCTATGAAATTTTCTATGGTGCCCCTCCTCCAGTAAGGGACCTAACCCCAACTCTAAGACCTAACGATTTCTTTCACACCCATTTGCTTTACAGACTTAAAGCTCTTGAAAGAACTCAGGATACCTGTGAAAACAGATGGCCACTGCCTAACAACCTGGGGACGAGAGGACTCCAAATCAACATCAAGTAAGATACTTCTTCTATGTAAGACGACATCAGGTGTCATCCCTGGAACCCCGCTTGAAAGGACCATACCAGGTGCTACTTATAACACCTACAGCGGTAAAGGTAGACAGAATCATTTCCTGGATCCATACCTCTCA
Source organism: Callospermophilus lateralis (assembly GCF_048772815.1). NCBI lineage: Eukaryota > Metazoa > Chordata > Mammalia > Rodentia > Sciuridae > Callospermophilus > Callospermophilus lateralis. Next base: position 380,992 of record NW_027512423.1, on the reverse strand, counting down.
TCTCAAGCCTGCGGCCTGTTGAGACTCTGGCTGGAAACTGGAAAAGACTGGTAACCCTTTCAAATTGTGTATTCGCCATGTGGATAAAGCTATAGACTCTCCCCTTGACCACCAGTAGTCCTAACCCTCATCAGCCCATTCAGCAGCGATGGCTGATCACAAATCCTACTGGAAAAGAATTATGGTCTATCTCGTATACAGCCCAATTAGGTAACTAGTGACCATCTCTCTACCCAGACATTTATTAGCTGGCTATACGTCTTTCCTATTGGGATATCCCTGATGAAGAGGATGCCACTAAAATTCCATTAAATCCCTTCCAAAACATAGACAATGGAAACAAACCTAATGGATGTAGGGACAAGTGAGCCAGATGCAGGTTGGCTAGCCTAGATTACTATGATTGCCTGGTGGACTATCAAAGCCACATGAAATCACGGCTGTGTGGGGGGAAAGCCGACTTCTTCTCTAAGTCATGGGGATGTGAGCATACAGGGACTGCCTGATGGATCTCAAGCTTCTCATCAAATTCTGTAGAGAAAAGGGAAAGAAAAGAGAAATTGGATGGAAATGGAAGGAGACCCTCATTGTTATACAAAATTACATATAAGAGGTTGTGAGGGGAATGGGAAAAAAATAAGGAGAGAAATGAATTACAGTAGATGGGGTAGAGAGAGAAGATGGAAGGGGAGGGGAGGGGGGATAGTAGAGAATAGGAAAGGTAGCAGAATACAACAGTTACTATTATGGAATTATGTAAAAATGTGGATGTGTAACCAATGTGATTCTGCAATCTTTGTAATGTTTTGAATAACCAATAAAAAAATTCTGTACACAGCATTGGCCATATTACCAATTAGATAACCAAAACCGATGGCCCACAGTGGGGTCTCTAGGTCCTCAAATTCTGCGTGACATTTTTAACTTCTGCAAATTCTCAAAAGGGTGAAAGGAGATTCCCCTATGTGGAGGCCTTTTCCCTCCTTCGCTCACATCCTGTCCTATGTTTCTCCAATAGATCCTCACCCTTAGCCTTCTGCTCCAGTCTCTCTGCTGTCACTATCACCTCAGCAACATGATTTCTCCCCTCCAATTACTAGATCAAAAATCCAAACCTCTGCCAGTTCTCAGACCATTGCCCAATTGCTGAGGTAGCAGGTAATGAAGTACCCCTCCACCAACTCCCTCCTCTCTTCTCCTATCAGTGTCCCCACCGGATCCCACCAGGTCATCTTACCAGCTAACCCAAATCTCAAACCAGCTGAGGAGAGCCCTCAGACCCCTATCCAAGATGTAATGAAAATGGACTTAAAAGTTTCTTTGTCATCACTGAAAAAAGGTTACTCAGAATTTAAGTCCCTTACAGGCTTTTAGTGATACTAACTCCAGTCTTCTCCTCTGCTCTACCTGTTCTACTGCTCAAGTTTTTGTTGCTAGGAAAATCCCAAACCCCTTTCCCATTATTCCTTTACATCCTTTCCTTCCTCATTCTCAGATCTTCAGAACTGCTCTCAGCCCCACCTACCCCATCTGCCCCCTCTGTACCAGGCCCACCGAAAAGTCTTATCTGACCTTCTTCAGAAGTCTTCATCATGGCTGACTTTAGGACTTTCAGCAAAAGAGTCCCTATAAAAGACTTCAGAGTAGATAAAATTCCTCTTTACGTGTTGCCCTGTTCTATTTGGCCACTGGCTAAAAAATCTGCACTCCTAAGGTAGACACCCCCTTACTAGTTTTTCACAAAATATGTGTACAAGGCCTCTGGCCATGAGCTAGGGATTCACAGAGATGGCTACATTTCTAAGATACAGAAGTTACAAACTGGGCTCCATGGTAACAGCTGGCAGGGTGAAAATTAAAGGGAAGAAAGAGCTCTCCCTAACCCAGGTGTCCTTGAAAAGTTAACTTGCCAAGAACAGAGGAAAAAAACAGAAAAATAAACTGCTTTTTGTGAACTTCTGCAGACTGTGAACTTCTGCGCCCCTTCCTTTACATGTTGGGTACAAAATTCTGAAACTACCTAAACTTGGGTTTCAGGGGATTTATTGATTACAACAGAAGTAATGCCCTCTGAATCTGGTTGCAAACGAATAGGACTGTTTCCCTGTCTTCGGTACTATCTTAGGCGCCTTGCCTTGTCTGTCCCTACAGCAGTATAATTCTATATACTTAAACATTTTTTATGTTTTCATGAAGTTGTCAACAGATATGATTAATTGTGTAATGGTGCAGATGTTTCCCAGAGTGCTTTATCCTGATGCATGTTCATTTGAAATTCAAATAGGGGGAAATAAAACCTGGTTCCACTGGGCACATATATCCCTCACTTTAGCCATCCTATTAGAAATAGGAGTTGCAGCAGAGGTGGGCAGAAGAACCACTGCCTTGGTCCATGGGACACAACAAATGACACAATTAGAAGCAGCAATAGACCAAAACTTAAAGATATTAGAAACCTCCATCACAGCTTTGCAGAAATCTTTAACCTCTCTCTCTGAAGTTGTTTTACAGAACAGTCAAGGGTTGAACCTCCTCTTCATGAGAGAAGGGGGCCTTTGTTCTGCATTGATGGAAGAATGTTGTGTTTATGCTGACCATTATGGAGTTGTAAAAAAATCTATGAGTAAATTGAAAGGACAACTTGAAGAGTGTCAATGAGAGAGAGAGGCCAAAAAAAGGTGGTTTGAGTCTTGGTTCACACAGTCCCCCTGTTTAACTACGTATTTATCAACCCTGGCTGGTCCAATAATAATCCTCATATTATTGCTAACTATAAACTCTGTTTGTTCAACCATGTAATTTCTTTTCTCCAATCTTAAATTGGACAAGTTAAACTTATGTTAATACCCCATTAGCAGACATAAAATGTGACACCCCCCAATGATCACTTTTATGGCTAAAAGTAGCCAGAAGAAAAAGTGGGGAATGAAAGGTTAATAAAATAGGCACTTGTCACTTTCTGTTTTTCTGTACGCTTAACAAAACACTGTTGAAATCTTGAGAAATGTTTGCTAATCTTGTTCCCAGAATGTGCTGTCCCCAACTGCCAAACTACAGAATGCACTCCCTCACCCGGTTACGCGCAAACTGCCCACTCGCCTTGATCCATTAATAAAAATCCCTCCCTGCCCTCTTCAAGGAAAGTATATAAGCTCTGCTTAAGCTGTTCTCAGGGCTCTCTGCTCTATTCAAGTGAGCTCTGAGCACCAGCACGCTGGACCCCCAATAAACCCTTTGCTGTTGCATGAGGTAGATTCTGGGTGGTCTCTTCCTCCGACGCTCATCTGACATTTACTTGGATGACTGAATGTAGAAAAGAACATCCATTCAAAACGGGATAGTCAGTAAGATTAGGAATATAGTTGGTAGGTTTAGGAAGAAGAGTGAATATAGGATTTGGAAAAAAAAAGTCCTTTAGCAATAGGGTTTCATATAGAGAGTGAATGTAAATGTCAGCACATGTGAAGAGTCATTCACAATGATGAACTGGAGAAAACATGTAGGAAAGCAGATATCAATAGAGACATTATGAAATCAGGCAAAGCATAAAGTTAGTGATAGGATTACACATTCAACATGTTTGACTTTAATTATATAATCTAAGGAAAAAAGAAATATGTAGTCGTCAATAGGATTGACATTTGAGAGCATTAGGCAAGTGGACATGGATGATTTTAGTAATGCAGGTTCACTTTCCATTTAGGTTTTGGTACAATCATAAGTGTGACCTTTGCATTTTGTTTTCAGAATATTACTGTGATACAATGTATATGTAGATCAGGTGACATGAGTATTTCTTGTACCATTTCTGGGAGCAATATTTTGAAGACGTATAAATTAGTATTGGGGGTACAAAGAGTTGTACCCTGTGTCTATGAATATAGAGGTTTCCTGGCCTAAAGACATTTTGAGAAACTGCCTCTGAGGCTGGGCACTTGAAATATATGTTGTTGTCAGGAGCTTTAGCTTCCTTTGTTTTGAGACCATCAAAGCTAGATATGCATCTATGTGACCTGAAGGACATGTGTTCTTATTTTCCAATGAAAATGGTGCAGCAGTGATGAATTCTCTTTTTGTAGGTAAACAATGGCCATTGGGGCTAAGCGTCTCCCCGTGTGGACTGTGAAGCCCTTTGGTCATACTCCACTTTTAATGGTCTTTCTTGCTGCTACAATGGGAGGTTGGTATTTGCTTCACAAAATACAAGGAGTCCAAATTGGTCGCGGTGCTGCACGGCATTCTGTCACATGTGGTTGGTCAGTGTCTGCTGGAGAACGCACCAACTAGGCTTCTACCCCACATAGCTTGCACTCTTTTCCATAGCAACCTGATTCTGAACATTGCCCAGAAACGTCTCCATATACCAAGATGCCTTTTCATATAATTGTCTGCTGGCTGCACCATGTCAGTCACAGGACATTTGGAAGCCAATGGCAGATCTACATGGCCACAGCACAGATGTATTATCACACACTTGCTAACCACTACTCTAGGCTCACTACTCAGAAGGCTCCAACTTACTGGCATCTCTGTTCTACAGCATTTTCATGAAACCCAGTCAATCAAGGCACTGTCTGGTATACTCCTGATCAGCAATAGGACATGGAAATGTTTTCCAGTGCCATCTGGTCAAGGGAATGTCCAAAATTTCATGGTATTTTTCTCGCCATTTTTCGAGGATGAATTTGGAGCCACTGTGTGTTTCCCATTCATCCAGGAACCATAAAATTTTGAGGAAGCTCATTTGAATGAAACCTCTGGAGAACTCTCACAGGCAAGGCTTCCCAAAGAGGGGGCAAAAGGTCACATGAAGCCAGGCCCATTGAGGTCTACAATGTGAGATCCATGTGTGTTTTGTCTCTTAATTATGGCTGTCAACTCTTTAAAAATAAAATCATGTAATATCCTGGATGAGATTTCCATGGCGATGTGGAAAGCCATCCTGGGCCTAGAACTCAGTTTCCAAGGGCGATTCTCATGCGTGGCCTCCTAAAATCCCAACACGACTTCATGGCAATACTTCTCTTAGTTCAGTTCCAGAACTCAGTCTTATGGGGAATCACACCAGTGTTCAAGCCCAGGTGGACCCAGTCATCTCTTCCAACCACAAACAAATGACCACAATTAAAACCAAAACACTCTCAAATGGCCTTCAGCTTCTTCCATATAGACACTCAACATAAATTATATAACTGGTACCAACTTTAAATAATGGATTGAATTGTTATCTGAAAATATACAGGAAATCTTATATTGATATACAATCATTCATTCCAAAAAGTTATACATCTAATGGTAATATTAGGGTTATGGTTTATCATGAAGAGTGTGGGAGTTTTGCTTCAAATTTTTATGGAAATCGAAAACAATGTGTTTGGAAAGAAGTCTCATGAAAAGAACAGTCAAGAAACCTGGAGGAATACATGTGTTCTGAAGCAGGAAATGATTGAAAGTGAAACAAATGCCTATTAATTTGTGAACCTGTGGATGAAATATATATCCTATGGTTCGCATAAACTGAAGAAATAGTAATGTACCAGTGTTAAATAAAATGAACTTCAAAATACACATCATGTCCCATAGGAATCTATTTGCATTGATGTTAAACTGGGTCAGTTAATGTAGAAATATTAGGATTGTATGCACCATTTACTGAAGTTACTTTTCAGTACTAGGAAACAAATATGTATTTCAGGTGCATGTATATTTCTGAGAATAATCTTGTGAAAAGTTGATTATGAATCCACATACATGAACATGAATGAATTTAGGTAGTGTATATAGGACACATATATTTTATATTTTGAAAAATTTGGAGAGTATATATATATATATATATATATATATATATATATATATATATATATACACACACACACAAAACACAAACACAGACAATGAAAAGTAGCAATATATATGCCAATCGAAATTCTTCATGAAATATATATCATCCACTGATGCAAAAATATTAATTTTACTTAGCATGGATTTATGTATAATGTTTTTTTTTTTACTAGGAGGCTCCCCCATAGGTTGAATTTTCAGTTCCAACAGCGTTTAGGAGAAGTAATCTCTTCTCACAATTTGAATCTGCTAAGTCAGCCACCTCACAAGAATATACGTGTGATACCACGTAGGATTCTATATGTGCATATAAAATACATGTGGCAAGTAGGCTACAGAGAAAGGGAGACAGGTATTCACATATTTTTTAACTTTAAAAACACATGGAGAACTATTTCATTTAAAAATTAGCTAGATTTATAACACCTACCCTAGATCATGCAAAAGGCAACTCCAACTATACACCATGCCTCCTCTGAACTGCTTGTATTTCTATTCTATTTGGGTTATTTTTCTCCATCATATTAGGATTAGTAGTCATAGTCTAGTAGGGTATGGGTTAGTGCCAGGTGTCCCGGCCGGCAGGACACATCAACGTGGGCATCGAACATAGTTGGGAAGGAATGAAGGGACAAGAGACAGGACAGATGACACCCAGACAGGAGTTCTGATCAAGCTGAAAACTTTTATTGTTCTCACAGGGTGTTTATATGCTGCTGATGGGAAAGCTCTCTTATCGGCAGTTGCTGGATGTCTTCACAGGGTTAGATAACCTCAGGATATTTCAGGAAGACAGATGGCGACAGGATGTCTCAGGGAGATAGATGGTTGTGGGATATCTCCCAGGCAGGATGTCTCCCAGGGGGCTGTTTCTTGTAAGTGTCAGGCTATTCTTTGAAGGAGAACTTCCTTTTAGCCCCTGACATCTCCCCCTTTCTTATATAAAATATTTGACCTACCTTACCGGCCATGTTTTTAAGGGGGGGGGGGGGTTAGAGGCTTTGTTTCTCTAGGAGGCCTTAGAATATCTCCTGATCCAAGCGAGCATCTTTACTAGCAGATTTCGTGGTGGCCTTGGCATGTTTTTGGAGGAGATGGCCTTGAAGGGGAAGCATGCCAACCGCCATGCACCAGAGCATGTCACTCACAGGTCTTGTGTTTGGGAATCCGTGGATCCATCCTTTTGCAATCCTTCCTGCACCCTCCGATATTATGGCCTAACGTCCTCACTCCATGGGTGCGTCTTCCCCCAAGCCGAAGGGCCCATGTAGACGAACCCTTATGGCAAGGGCAGAAGATGGTTTGTCAGAGCTGTTACTTATAGTTTTATGTAAGAAAGAGAGATTTGTGGGGATGTAAACTTAAGAAATAAGCCTGTGAGAAGGGTAGAACATCCTTTTAAAAGTTGACAGCGTGGTCTTCCATCTCCAGATGATGATAGTGGATTTGTAGGGGCTTAGAGGCCATAATATTAATGTGTTCTTTAATAAATTGTACCACACTGTTTATAATGCAGGGTCCTATGGTCACCATTAAACGTAAACCCAACAAAGGGCCTAATAGGGGAAGAAGGTAGGGTAGAAATCCATTAAGCTTTGTCCAGAGGGGATTTTCAAATAGTTCCCTTCATCTCTTTTCTAGATCTTCTTGAAGCTGCTTAAATTTAGTGCATACTATGACTGATTTATTGGCATAAAAGCAGCATCGTTCCCCTAAGGCCAATCAAATATCTACCTGGTTAGCAGTCAGCAAATCTAAGCCTCATCTGTTTTGAAGGAACACTTTTGCCAGGAAGTCTATTTGGTCCTACAAATCTTTAATGGTTTCTGATAGAGTTTGTACATCATTTTAAGTTGTTGAGACAGGCGATGGTAAGGGTGTATTGCCGTGCCTAAGCCAGTGTACCTGTGCCCACAGCAGCTGTTATTCCAAGGCTGGCAATAAGTGATAAGGCCTGTATCGCCCGCCTCTGTCTTTTGACTAAGGTGTCTAGGCTAGAGGTTCGTCTCCTGGGACAATAGTTATATCAGGGAGTAATAAGGCAAGAACACAGCCACTGTTCCAATTCGCTGGAAGCCTGGGGAAGGCCACATTTCCTCCACACATAACAACTGTGCCATTGGGGGGACAAAGAGATGGGATGGGTGAGGAATAATTTTGTACTGTTGAGCAATTTCCAAAGGAAGCAATTCCAAAATCCATATCATAGGTATTATTCTGCATCACGCCTAACAGACATAATGTAAAAGTGCCTATAGGCTGTACTTTAAAGGGAAATCCGGGTTGGCATGTATTATCATTGTCCATAGTAGAATTAATAGGAACTGCCATAGGCATGCTTGCCCCTGTTGTCATGCAGAGCCAGCAATTACCAGCAAGGGTGGGGTTGGAATTATTAAGGAAGGAGAAGGTAGTTTGCAAAATATCTAATGTATTTGTATCTAAACCTGGGAACTGGGATTTCGGCTACATTAAGGGATGATATGTGAGCTCAGGGATTTGGGGTTTCAAAAGTTTGATTATCTGAGGATGCTTGACTGCATCAGTGGGTCCTCTACCATCAGAGACCCCTGTAGGGTCCTTAATGGGCCAGTAGGAAGTTTTTCCGACAGTGCCTTGGCACCCAGCTGACTGTAGCTTGGTGTATTTGCCTTCTCCTCACTGGTCAAAGAGAACGGGGGTATAATGAATAGTGGTCCCCCCTGCTTCATGAGTTTTAGTTAGGGAGGCTTCAAAAAATCATTCTCCCTGCTTGTTAACACAAATTGAGGCCGACACAAAACAAGAGACATGCATCGCCTGGGTATGCGTACGGGTTGCAGAACAATTTTGGAGAGCTTTACTTGTACTAGGGGGAATAATCTTTGGCTTGTTAACACATACCCATTTAGGCTGATGAACTCCTCTGAATTTATGGTCAACCTCGGCACGGAGGTAAGCCACCTTAGTCATGCAGTCAGCAGTCTGGTTCCAACTAGTGGGAGCCTGAGTCCAAGATCCTCCCTTGCCTTCACGGGGGGAGGGGGGAAGGTACTCCATGATGTTGGAAGGTGGAGGGCCCAGGCCTCCGTGTACAAACCTGTTCAGCAGAAGTGCCTTAAGCAGGATCCTCACACAGATTGTTGGATGGATCCGAAAAAGGGGAAAATTTGTACTCAGGGAGAGGGCCTCCGTCCCCGGTTTGAGGTAAGTCATTAACCTGTTTAACCAGGCATTCTGGTAACCATCTTGGGGCTGCTAGCTCTTGGTCCAAAACACAAGCTGAGCCTCATTCCCAGATGAGGACAGGATGTGGGCATTTCCATTTATTTGTAAGGGAATTTCGCCACATAACAGGTGGCTGATCAGAATTGGAAAAGAGATGCCAGTGTGTGTCTGCAGCCGAAAGGCCTTCACTGTCTAGGGTAAGAAAAGAAAGGGCAAATAATGCATGGTTAAGGCAATGCCTGTGAGTGGTAAATACAAGGGCGGAAGCCTTAAGGTGAAATAGCCAAGTCTTTAAGGTAAGGTGGAACATTCCACAATGCCTTGGCCCTGAGGTTTGTATTGAATTGCAGTAGGATGACAAAATTGCAAGGTAGCACAAAACTGTTTAAACTTGGCACTGGTATATGGAGGACAATTATCCGTTTTAATATGTATTGGTTTACCCATTATGGAAAAGGCTGAAACAAGATGAGAAAGGACATCTTTGGTAGCCTCTCCAGAATGTGGTGATACAAAAATAAAGCTGCTGAAGGTATCGATAGAAACGTGTATATATTTGGTTTTTCCAAATTCAGGAAAATTAGTAACATCCATTTGCCAAACCTGATTTGGCAGTAATCCTCGGGGGTTAACTCCCAAGTGTTGAATGGGGAGGGAGAGAGTGCAAGCAGGGCATTCTTTTACTATTTCTCGTTTCTGTTGCCTGGTAATTTTACAAGTAATCGAAGGCTCTGGGAATTTAGTTGGTGAAGATTGTTTAGCTCCATGGCCTATTGAATGGAGCCACCAAAAATTGGAAAGATGGTAGGAGTTGCTGCATCAGCTTGAGCATTACCTGTGTTAGAGGGCCGGAAAGATCAGAGTGTGCCCTGATGTGTCCTAAGAAAAATGGGTGTTGTCTGGCCTGAATTAGCTGCTGAAGCTGGTGAAACAGAAAGGCCGCATTGGAAGAAGCTTTAATGGCGGGTGAAATCTCCAGCAGGGGCACAGAATGAGCATTGTAGGCACTGTCTGTATGAATATTAACAGGATTATCACAAAATGTTATAAAAACTTGTGTTATGGCAAACAATTTCACAAACTGTGCTGAATGATAGACAGTATCAAAGGTGGTAGGCTGGTTATTGACAACAAAGACCGCACAGCCATTACTGGAACCGTCTGTAAAGACAGTAAGGGCTTGGAACTGGGAGCCTTTTGAGTAATTTTGGGAAAAATAAATGGATGTATCTGGACAAAATGTAAAAGGGTGTCATTGGGGACGTGGTTATCAATTGTTCCCAAATGGCCTGATTGGGCAATACCCCATTCATGCCCTCTCTGTAGTAAATATTGGGTTTGGTCATTAGTATATGGAATTAAAATATTATCAGGGTCTTTGCCAAAATGTTGTCGAGAAAGCAAACGACCTTTAATAATAATAGAAGCTACCTGAGCAAGATAAACGGTAATAAACTTGGAGGATGTGGTGGATAAATGGACCCAAAGCAAGGGGAAGCCTTTATTTTTAAAATATGGATATCACTGCCAAAATTTTCCTGAGGGTATATGAGGAGTGTGTAAAAGAACCAGAACCAGAGGAAGGTTATAAGAAATTTGTGTAACAAACTGTTTGGCAATGGCCTCTGTGACTTGGTTTAACGCCTGTCATGCCTCGGGAGTAAGCTTTTGAGGGGAGGAAGGGTAGGAATCACCTCTCAAAATATCATTAAGGGGCAAAAGTACACAAGTGGATAATTTTAAATATGTTCTTAGCCATTTAATATCTCCCAGTAATTTTTGAGAATCATTAAGGGTGTGAAGATGGTTCACACGCAGTTGTATTTTATGAATTTGGATCTGATTATCTTGAAGTTTAAGGCCCAAATAGGTATAAGGGTCCTGTGTTTAAACCTTATCAGGAGCTATCCGTAGTCTCAAGGTAGTGAGGGTTTTCTAAAGGTCCAAGTAACAATTATTAAGGTCATGGTAATTAGGTGCAGCAATTAAAAATTCATCCATATTATGTAAAACATAAAATTGTGGTCATAACTCTCTCACAGGGTCTACTGCTTGAACAACTTATATTTAGCAAAGACTAGGGCTGTTGGCCATACCTTGGGGAAGAACCTTCCATTGAAATCTCTGCATAGGGCCGTGGAAATTAATGCAAGGGAGACTAAAGGCAAAATAGGGTCTATCCTCAGGATGTAAAGGAATGGTAAAAAAGCAAACTTTTAAGTCAATAACCATTTTACAATAGTTTTGGGAATAGCCATTGGTGTGGGAATTCGAGGCAGTAGTGCTCCCATCAGGCACATAACTATATTACTGGCACACAAATATTGTAAAAGATGCCGCTTGTCTGATTTTTTCTTGATAACAAAAATAGGAGTAATCCATGGTGAGATTGAGGGCTCTACATGGCCGGCTGCCAGCTGTTCCTGCACTAACATGGAGGCAGCCTCCAATTTTTTTGGGGGGTAAGGGGCCACTGATCCACCCACACAAGAGTCTGAGTCTCCCAAATAATTTTATCTGCATGGGGTACAGGAGGGTCAGGAACCGACACTAAAAATCAGAATACCCAAGTCCATATGTATTTGTTTTTTTATGGGTTTTATAGTCCCCACCAGTCCTTGTCTCAGTCTCACAAGGCCTGTACCAGGGACAAAATTTATACGAAGCATTTGATGAGTCACCATGGAATTGGGACTGGCAAGAATGACTTCCATTTGACTCAAAATATCTCGGCCCCATAGGTTAACAGGGAGGTCAGGAACAATGAAAGGAGTGACAGTCACCTTATTACCCTCTTTATCAGTAAAGCTAAGAGCCCTAGAAATGACATGGGGATTTTTTGACTCTTAACCCTTTTAGGTCATTCAAGGATGGGGTGATGGGCCAACCTGATGGCCAGTATTTGTGAGAAATAATTGTGGCATCAGCTCCAGTATCTAGAATTCCTTGGAATTCCTTTTTTCAATAAGTAAGGTAAGGGTGGGTCTATTGTGAGAAATGGGCTGAACCCAATATACATCAGAGGAGCCGAGGGAGGCTGTCCCCCATTGTATGTTTGGGCTGTGGAAGTGCCTCCTGAATCCAAGGGAAGGAATATTAATTGTGCAAGTCTTGTTCCTGCTGGGATGGCCGCAACTCCATTAATAGCTGTTGCTAGTATTTTTATTTCTCCAGTGAAATCATTATCATTAATGCCAGGGAAGACCTGAACACCATGTAAGGTAGCAGAGGCTCTTCCAAGATTAAGGGCACTCGTATGAGATGAAGGGGACCCATAATTCTAGTGGGTATTATCTGGTGCCCTTGCATTGAGTCTAATATTGTATCGGTGGTGGCACAGAGGTCCAATCCTGCGCTGCCTGGGGTGGCTAGTTGGAGGGAGGCAATTGTGGGGAAGAATTTTGTGGTAGGTTTGGAGTTTGGAAGGGAATAAACCTTATTGCCCCTGGTTTTGTCCTGGGGGAGGTCGTGGCCAGGGGCTGGCCCCGCAGGGGGTTTCCTGAGAAGCAGGAAGAAATAGGCTGTCTGAGGCCATTTGTCTTAGATCTACACTTACTGGCCCAGTGATGACATTTACCACATCTAGAACAAAGGGTAGCTGGGGGCAGTTTAGCCCCAGTTTGAGGAGACGATATTCCTAGGCTTTGTTTTTCTTTCAGACACTTGTGTGCAAAATGGCCAGGTTGTTTACAAGTAAAGCAAGTACATGAGCAAGGATTGTGAAAGGCCTTGGTAAAGGGGGCATGTAAGGCGAGACCCATGGCATGGGCTGCACCCACCCCTGCACAGAGTCTAATAAAGTCCGAAAGTTTCCCTTTTTCCTTATGTGGTCGAAGAACATCCTGACATGCCAGGTTGGCGTTTTCAAAGGCAAGATGTTTTACAAAAGTTCTTTTGCTTTCGCTTGGTCAAAGCAAGCATTCTGCAGCTAGGTTAAGCCGGGGAACAAGGTTTCTATAAGGGTCGTTGGGTCCTTGTCAAATTTTTGCCAAAGAAGTGGTAGCCGAGCCAGTTTGAGGGAGGCATCTCCAAGCATGTAAGCAAGCCATCTGAATCTGCGCCAAAATTCCAGCAGGGTAACGTGCCTATTTAGTTTTAGTGTCAAATGGCGCATAGCCCACTAGCTTAACATAAGTTCAGGATTTAGAGGAGGCCTTAGTTAATTTTTTTTGAGCAGTTTCCTGACAGTGCTCCTTGAAATCTTCATTCCATAACAGGAAATCTCCTGCACTGAGGGTAGCTTGGTCTAAAAATTTCCAATCATTGGGAGTAAGCCATTGTGTGCTGTGGGTTTCTAATAAAGTCAACTTGTAGGGCACAGTGGGGCCATTGTGAGCACAAGTCTTTTTATGTTTTTCAAGAAAACGCAGGCTTAATTTTATTGTAGACACTCTGGGTTCCTTCCTGCCTAGGGGTGAACTCCTCATCCTCTGAGTCCTGATCTCCTTGATCCATTTCCCCCACTTCCTCCTCTTGATCCTCGTCTAAGTCTTTGACCTCAGCCTGGGCAGGCTTATCTATCTGACTGCGGGTGACTGGGAAGGCGAGAACAGGCTGATGGAGTGGCTTAGCCTTTGTATTAGACCGCCGTGGGCCAGCTTGCATTGACTCCGTGCCTAAGGCTAATGAACAGAGCTCAGAGTCTAGGGATCTTAATTCTTTTAAAAGTTTGATCTGTTCCCGTCTATGTTGGAGAGACTCTCACAAGGGAGCCAGGCTAGGCAAGGGAAGTGGGGAAAAATATCTGGGTTGCATTTTGCTCCTGAAAGGCTGGAGCACAAAAGGCAGGAGGGATATAGGAGGTAGGTAGATGTGTAAGTCCTATAGGCTGTGGCAGGGTCCTGAGAGGTGGCGCATCTTCTGAATGGTAGCTTGCTGCTTCCTTCTCCAAGGTAGCCTCCGTCCCAGGGGTCAATGTGTCTCTGGGATTTAAAACTCGATAAAGGTGTTTGGTAACCATTGGAGCCTTATTCATTAGGGTGGTATTTTGAGGGGGACTAGGAAGGTTCCCAGGGTCCTGGGGAGACTGAGAAGGGTCAATGTCTATACTAACTGATGGGCATGCCGTGGGGAGACGAGAGGTGTTTTGCATAGTCTCTTCTCCAATCCTGACAAGTTGTAAGGTACCATTGTCAAAGGGTGAACTTTTAAGAATTTCATTAATTAAGTTCCAGTAAGAAAAGGTGGGAACTGGCACTTTTTCTGGGCCAAAGGTTTCATAATAATCTTTTAAACAGTCTCTTACTCTAAGCCATCTTTTGCCATCAATGGTCACTTCAATGTGAAACCATGGACACAATTCTCCTATGTATTAGAAGAAAAATTTTAACTCCTTTTTCTTAACACGCACCCCCCATGTCTTGAAGGACTCCTTGAGGCCTGGCAAAAACAAATCATGTGACGAAACTGCTTGTCCCATGGTGGGTCACTCACCGTGCGTCATCCCCACTCTCCTCCTGGATCTGTCTCTTTGTGGTGTCTGCTGAGGCAATCGCGAGCTCCACTTGATGAAGTCTTCCAGGAGGACGTGGTTCCCAATCAGTCAAAGGCTCGAGCCCCAGTCAGTGGGTGCCAGTAGTCACGGCTGGAAAGACACATCAACAGGGGCAGCGAACCTAGATGCGGAGGAATGAAGGGACAAGAGACACGAGAGATGACAGCAAGACAGGAGTTCTGATCAAGCTGCAAACTTTTATTTTTCACACAGGGGCATTTATATGCTGGAGATGGGAAAGCTCTCTTATCCAAAGTTCCTGGATGTCTTCACAAGGTGAGATAAACTCAGGATGTTTCAGGAATACAGATGGCAACAGGATGTCTCAGAGACACAGTTGGCTACAGGATGTCTCCCAGACAGGATGTCTCCATGGGGGCTGTTTCTTGTAAGTGTCAGGCTATTCTTTGAAGGTGAATTCCTTCTACGCCTGACAGTCAGGGATTCAGTATTTCAAATGGAAAATTGGAAAAAGAATCCAATGTGTATTCAGAACAATGCCTTGACATTACCTTCATCCCATGTAAGACACAATTAGAGGAGAAGAGTTAGAAAATCTGTGAATACACAACTGGAATGGAAAATGCTCAGGAGTTCACAACCTTGGAGGTGGTATAGGAGTTTCCAAAAGTCAGGGACAGGGTAAAAACTCCACAAACATGGAGCTCTGCCGGCCTAAATATTTCTTGAGAAACTTCATCTGAGGTTGTTTTTAGGAGCTTTAGCTTCCTTTATAGTGAGACGATCAAAGCTGGGTCAGCATCTATGTGACCTAGAGGTCATTGTTTCTTATTTTCCAATGAACATGAGGCAGCAGTGCTGAATTCTCTCTTTGTAGGGAAACTGTGGCCACTGGTGGCTAAGTGTCTCCCAGGGTGGAATGTGAAGCCATTGGTCATTCTCCAATTTTTGTGGTGTTTCTTGCAGCTGCACTGGGAGTTTGATATTTGCTTCACCAAATACAAGAAGTTCAACTGGGACGCAGTGATGGAGGGAGTTCTGTCACGTGTGGTGGGTAAGGGTCTTCAGGAGAATGCACCAAAAAGGCTTCTATCCCACATAGCTTGTCCTCTTGACCATAGCAATCTGATTGTAAACATTGCCCTGAATCCTCTCCATATAACAAGATGCCTTTACATACAAGGATCTGGGGCTTGTACCATGTCAGTCACAAACCATTTGGAAGCGAAGGGCAGATGCAGATGACCCGACCACAGATGTTTTAACACACACCTGCACACCACTGCTCTAGGCCGACTACTCAGCAGGCTCCAAATTACTGGCATCTCTGTTCTACACCATTTTCATGGAACCCAGTCAATCAAGGCACTGTCTGGTACACTGATGGTCATCAATAGGACATCCAAAGGTTCTCCAGGTCCACCTGGTCATGGGAATGTCAAAAATTTAAAGGTATTTATCTAGCCACTTTTCAAGGTTGAAGTTGGAGGCACTGTGGGTTTCAATTCATTCAGGAATGATTAAATGGAGAGGAAGCTCATTGCAATGAAAGCTCTGGAGAACTATCACACGCAAGGCTTCCCAAAGACAGGCCCAAAGGTCCCATGAAGCCAGACCTATTGAGGTCTACAATTTGAGGTCCATATGTGTTTTGACTAGCAACTATGGCTGGCAAGTCTTTAAGAATAAAATCATGTGATATCCTTCCCAAGATTCCCAGTGCTCTGTGAAAAGCCAACCTGGGCATAGATGCCAGTTTCCAAGGGCGACTCTCATGCATGGCCTCCTAAAATCCCAACACAATACAAGGCAATACTTCTTTGAGGTAAGTTCCAGAACTCAGTCTCTAAGGAGAATCACACCAGTGTTCAAGCCCAGGTGGACCCAGTCATCTATTCCAAGCGCCACACAAATGACCGCAATTAAAATCAAGACACTCCCACATGGCCCTCATTTTCTTCCATATAGACACTCATCATAACCTCTGGCTGGAGGTTTCCATGAGGGGCACAGCCTAAGACAGTGTCCAAAATAAGCTCCCTTGCATCCATTTGCCTAAAGTCAGTGTGGCCGGGACATCCTTCCTGTGAACCAGGAGTGTTCAAAGAGGCCTGCCGTTAATATTGCTCTTATTCTCAATTTTGAGGCCTACTGACTGTGGTGTTTAGATTCTTTATGTTAATTGGAGTCATGAGAAAACCCAAGAACCTATGGTCTAGTGTCTGCAGGGCTTTGAAGAACTCATTTGACCCAAAGGATCCATATTCTCAATGATGGAAGTCAGAAACCTTACAGAGGAAGGCGAGAAACTTCATCCAAAATGACTGCTCTTTTGGCTTTTTGATTTGCATGCACACATGGGATTTTTCTTTAGATCCATCAGGTGCTGAGAATCTAAGCCACAGCCTCACACAGGGCCAAGAGGCTGATTCAGACACATCCCTTTCCAAAGCAATTAAGAAAGAGCCACAGGTAATGTTTATACATTTCCATTTGAAAACTGTTTTCTTCAGGCTTCAAAAAGGCATAGCCTGAGGCAAAGACCTTCCTGACATTCAGGGCAACAGAAGGATATGTAAGCAAAAGGCCCAAAGCGGGGTTTTTCCATTGAGACTTTCCTGGTCACACTGATATCTGAGTTTTCTGAGATGCTCATCATTTCCTTCAGCTCTCTAGTACATGGCCGTATCACAGAGCGTGGAGGTGGTTCATATCTTGGACACAATACCATGAGCGTATTCTGGAGGTTGCCCATAATTCAGGTAGAGAACAGGAACTTAAGAAGATATTAGGTGTTGCCCATCCATTAGGCAAGCCGCAGACCATTCATAAATTGGGCAGAATGAATGCTGGGAAGATTTCTACTAGAAAGGACACATGTATTTATGCATTCTCTTTTCTATTGTCTACAACCATGGACACAGTGGGATACACAGATATAGAAAGACTAGCCTTGTCAAACGACTTACTAGAATCAGTTCACACCAAACCAAACAAACCGACTTTCTTACCTATTCTCAGAACATGAGACAAAACCACAAACCAATACCCACACCCACACCCACACAGACCCCCAAGTACGTCTGTGACAATACGGAGTGTCGTTTGATGGTGGGCCATAAGAAATTCCCTCATAATGGGCTGTCCTGTCTCAGATCTAGTCTCTGTGGCCAACTTTGTGAATCTGTAAGGAGCCAGTGGTGAGCCACTATCTGCTTTCTCAGGAAAGGCCCCTCTTCAGACCTTCCTGGCATTTGGCCATCCTCACATAAGTAGGTACCAAGAAAGACTGACTCTGTCTTTGGTAAATCCGAAAAATTTTGACCACTGGGACTGTGACTGGGACTGGCTCTGGATGCCTGGCTTTCTGGATCCCAAGTTCAGAGAATTCCATCACCAAGGAAGTGAGGTGAGGTCACTTCCTTCAGGAACTGAATGAGGTCCATACCTTGGCAACCACTTTGTCCTAACAGTTGCTTCCAAGGGTCCCATGAGATGGAGGCTGCACCTACTTACTCTGACATTTTCACAAGTTAGAATGGTATAAAACCATAGGCACCCAGGAACAGCTCTCCACACAGGCCTGGTTTGCTGCATCTTCTTTACATTAAGAAGAGAGAGGCTGATTCTGACACAACCCTTCATCCTGACCAGGTTGTTTGCAATGAAAGATGACTTTTGCTCTCTGAGGTCCTTAATAGCTTCCTACATCTTCTCCAGGGATCATCTTTAATGACCTTTGAGGTTCTCAGCAGGTGAAAGATCCCTTAATTTCTGTCTTGTAAGACCAACTCTGTCCCTGCTCTTCTGTAAAGTTAGATTGAGGGAAGAGTGTATGGTTAGGGTTAATAACATGTTCAATCTGTGTTAGGAACTATTCTGCTGGATGAATAATGTTATTGGGAACCTACGATATTTATAAGAATATGTAGGTGAAATATATGTATGAAAACAGAAATCTAAGATTTGAAACCCTGAAGGGCATTGGGCCCTTCATTGGTGTACTTAGTGTTGACTTACTTTCTGCACAGATGTCTCAGATAAATTAATATACAATGGCATAGGACCTTGTACATTGGATGATTGAATGTGGAAGAGAACATCCAGTCAAAAAGGGATAGTAGGTAAGATTAGGAAGATAGTTGGTAGGTTTTGGAAGGAGAGTGAGTATAGGATTTGGAAAAAAAAACTTCTTTAGCAATAGGGTTTCTGTTAGAGGGTGAAGGTAAATGTCAGCACATATGAAGATTCAGTCACAATGATGAACTTTGGAAAATATGTAGGAAATCAGATAATAATAGAGACATTACAAAATCAGGGAAAGTACAAAGTGAGTGATAGGATTAGACATTTTGAACAGGGTTGAGTTTGAATATATAATCTTAGAAAGAAACAAATATGTAGTCACCAATAGGATTGACATTTGAGAGCATTAGGCAATGTGGACATGGATGTTTTTAGTAATCCCTGTTCACTTTCCTTTTAGGCTTTGGTACAATCATAAGTGTAACCTTTGCATTTTGTGTCCAGAATATTACTGTGATAAAATGTATATGTAGATCGCGTGACATTAGTATTTCTTCCAGCATTTCTGGGAGCAATGTTTTGAAGTCCTATAAATTAGTATTGGTGGTACAAAGAGGTGTACACTGTGTCTATGAATATAGAGATAGTGCATGAATAGACCACATTGTGAATCAATAATATAACTGGTCCCACTTTAAATAATAGATTGAATTCATATCTGAAAATATATAAGAAATCTTATATCGATATACCATCATTCATTCCAACCAGCAATACATCTAATGGTAATATTAGGGTTATGGTTTATCACGAAGTGTCTTTGAGTTTTGCTTCAAAAGTGATCATGGAAATCGAAAATAATGTGTTTGGAAAGAAGTCTCATGAAAAGACCCATCAAAAACATGGAGGAATACATGTGTTCTGTAGAATAAAGTGATTGAAAGTGAACAAAATGCCTATAAATTTGCAAACTTTTGGATGAAATATATTTGCTATGATGAGCATAAACTGAAGAAATAGTAATGTACCAGTGTTGAATAAAATAAATGTCAAAATGCACAACATGTCCCATAGGAATCTACTTGTATTGATGTTAAACTGGTTCAGTTACTGTGGAAATATTAGGATTTGTATGCACCTTTCACTGAAGATAGTTTTCAGTACTAGGAAACAAATATGTATTTCAGGTGAATGAATAATTTTGAGAATACTCTTGTGAAAATTTGATTATAAATACACATACTTGAATATGAATGAGTTTAGGGAGTGTATAACAAGACATATATTTCATATTTTGAAAAATCTGGAGAGTGTGTATATATATATATATATACATACACAAACACACAGACATTAAAAATAGCATAATATATTCCAATTGAAATTCACCATGAAATATATGTCATCTACAGATCCAAATGTATTTATTTTATTGAATATGGATTTATGTATAATGTTGTTAAACAAGGAAGCTCACTCATAGATTGAATTTTCAGTTCCAACAGCTTTTAGGAGGAGTGATCTCTTACAATTTGTATCTGCCAAGTCAGTCACCTCACAAGAATGTACGTGTGGTATCAGGTAAGATTCTATAATAGCATGTAAAAATACATGTGCTGAATAGGATACAGAGAAAGGGATGCCTTGACATTACAATCACGGAGACTAAGGCACAATTAGAGGAAAAGAGTTAGAAAATCTGTGAATAAATATCTGGAATGGA
This sequence comes from Callospermophilus lateralis, assembly GCF_048772815.1. Classification (NCBI taxonomy): domain Eukaryota; kingdom Metazoa; phylum Chordata; class Mammalia; order Rodentia; family Sciuridae; genus Callospermophilus; species Callospermophilus lateralis. Next base: position 360,737 of record NW_027512423.1, on the reverse strand, counting down.
ATATGCTCAGGAGTTCACAACCTTGAAGACGGAAGAGGAGATTTCAAAAGTAAGGGACAGGGAAAACAGTCCACAAACATGGAGCTCTGGTTCCCTAAATCCTTCTTGAGAAACTCACTCTGAGTTTGGGCACTTGAAATATATGTTGTTGTCGGGAGATTTAGCTTCCATTGTAGTGAGACAATCAAAGCTGTGTCTGCATCTATGTTACCTCGAGGACATGGTTTCTTATTTTCCACTGAATATGTGGCAGCAGTGCTGAATTTTCTTTAGTAGGTAAACTGTGGCAACTGGGGGATAAGTGTATCCACATGTGGACTGTGAGGCCATTTGGTCATCCTCCACTTTGCGTCGTGTTTCTTGCTGCTGCACTGGGATTTTGGTATTTGCTTCATGATATACAAAGAATTCAACTGTTACCCAGTGCGTGAGTGAGTTCTGTCACTTTTGGTAGGTCAGGGTCTGCAGGAGAATGCACCAACCAGGCTTATATCCCACATGACTTGCCCCCTAGACCATAGCAATCTGATTCTAAACATTGCCCTGAATCCTGTCCATATAACAAGATGCCTTTACATACAAGGGTCTGCTGGCTGCACCATGTCAGTCACAAGTCATTTGGAAGCCAATGGAAGATCCACATAGCCCCACCACAGTTGTTTTATTGCACACCTGCCCAGCACTGCTGTAGGCCCACCTCTCAGCAGGCTCCAACTTCCTGGTATCTCTGTTCTGAACCATTTTTATGAAAACCAGTCAATCGAAGCACTGTCTTGTAATCTCATGATCAGCCACAGGATATCCAAAGATTCTCCAGTGCCACCTGGTCATGGGAAGTTTAAAAATTTCTTGGTATTTATCTACCCATTTTTCAAGGTTGAAGTTGGAGGCACTGTGTGTTTCATTTCATTCTGGAACTATTAAATGGTTAGGAAGCTCATTTCAATGAAATCTCTGCAGAAGTCTCACAGGCAAGGCTTCCCAAACAGTGGCCAAATGATCACATGAATCCAGGCCCATTGGGATCTACATTGTGACATCCATGTGTGTTTTGACTCTCATATATGGCTGCCAAGTCTTTCAGAATAAAATCATGTGGTAACCTGGCTGAGATTCCCAGTGCTCGGTGAACAGCCACCCTGGGCCTAGATCTCATTTTACAAGGGTGACTCTCATGTGAATCCTCCTTAAATCCCAACACAATTCATGGCAATACGTCTCTGAGGTGAGGTCCACAACTCAGTCTCTAAGGGTAATCACAACAGAGTTAAAGCCAAGGTGGACCCAGTCATCTATTCCAACAGCCACACATGACCACAATTAAAACCAAAACACTCCCACATGGCCCTCATCTTCTTCCATCATTACCTCATCATTACCTCTGGCTTGAGGTTTCCATGAGGGGCACAGCCCAAGACAGTGTCCAAAATAACCTCCATTGCCCCTCATTTGCCTAAAGTCAGGGTGTCCTGGACACTCGTCCGGGGAACCAGGAGTGATCAAATAGGCCTGCTATTAATATTGCTTTGCTCCTCCAATTTGAGGCCTACTGACTGTCAGGTATAGATTCTTTATGTGATTTGGATTCAGGAGCAAACCCAAGCACCTATGGGATAGCCTCTAAAGGGCTTTGAAGAACTCATTTGATCCAAAGGTTCCTATTCTCACTTGATGGAGGTCAGGAACCTTACAGGGGAAGGTGAGAGACTTCTTCCATAATGACTGCTCTTTTGGCCAATTTAGTTTTGGATGCAAACATGGGATTTTCTTTACATCCATCATGTGCTGAGAATCTAAGCCAAAGCCTAACACAGGACCTAGAGCCTGATTCAGACATATGCCTTTCCAATGCAATTAAGCAAAGAGTCACAGGTGATGCCCATTGATTTTCATTTGAAAACTGTTTTCTTTAGGCTTCCCAAAGGGGTGGCCAGATGCAAAGACCTTCCTGACATTGAGGGCAACAGAACAATAGGTAACCAAAGCAGTATTTCTCCACTGAGACTTTCCTGATTACACTGATATCTGAGTTTTCTGAATTGCTCGCCATTCCCTTCAGCTATCCAGTACATGGCCATGTCACAGAGCTTGGTGGTGGTATACATCTTGGACACAAAACCATGAGCCTATTCTGGAAAGTGGCCAGAATTCAGAAAGAAAACAGGAACTTAGGAAGATATCAGGGGTTGCCCATCAATAATGCAAGCCACAGTCCATTCATAAATGGGAAGTATGAAACAGGGGAAGCTTTCTACTAGACAGGACACATCCATTGAAGCATTCTCTTTTCTAATGTCTACAACCCCTGACACAGTGGGATACACAGACCTAGAAACACTCGCCTTTTCAAACGACTTACTAGAATCAATTAACTCCAAACAAAACAAACTGCCTTTCTTACCTATTCTCAGAACATGAGACAAAACCACAAACACACACCCACACCCACAAATGCACCTCCTTCCCCCAAGTAGGTCTGTGACTATCCGCAGTGTACTCTGACTGGTGGGCCATACTATGTTTCCATGAAATGGCCTGTTCTGTCTCAGATCTGTTCTCCTTGTCCAACTCTGTGAAGTTGACAGGAGCCAGCGGTGAGCCACAACCTGGTTTCTCAGGAAAGGGCCCTCCTCAAAGCTTTACTGGCATTTGGCCATCCTCACATCAGTAGGTACCAAAAAAGACTGACTCTGTCCTTGGTAAATCCAAACAAGTGAGATCACTGGGACTGGGACTGGGACTGGCTGTGGGTGCCTGGCTTCCTGGACCACATGTTCAGAGATTTCGAACACCAAGGAAGTGAGGTGAGGTCACTTCCTTCAGGAACTGAATGAGGTCACTGCCTTGGCAAACACATTGTCCTAATTGTTGCTTCCAAAGCCCCATGAGATGGAGGCTGCCCCTACTTCCTGTGACACTTTCACAAGTTAGAATGATATATCATCCATAGGCACTCCAGAGCAGCTCTCCACACTGGCCTGTTTTGGTCCATCTTCTCTACATTAAGAAGAGAGAGGCAGATTCAGACACAACCCTTCATCCTGACCAGGTTGTTGGCCATGGAAGGTGACTCTTACTCTCTCAGGTCCTTCATAGCTGCCTACATCTTCTACAGGGATCATTTCTGCATGGACGTTTGAGGTTCTCAGCGGGTGGAAGATCCCCTAAATTCCTGTATTGTAAGACCAACTCTTTCCCTGCTCTTCTGTAAAGTTAGATTGAGGGAACAGTGTATGGTTAGGGTTAATAACATGTACGATTTGGGTTAGGAATTGTTCTGCTGTATGAATAATGTTATTGGGAACCTGCGATATTTATAAGACTATTGAAGTGAAATATAAGTATGAAAACAGAAATGTTCTAAGGTTGTATGGTAATTCTAGGCTTAAAATAAAAACATGTTGGAGATTTATGTGTATCATTTGTGTTGTATAATTGGACTTGTTATCAAAAAGATATGTACAGTTACATGTTACTTTTTACACTTAGATAAAATTTAAAAGTATTTTTAAGTTAATGAGAGCCTAATCTCTGTGAAGGTTTTATTGTAAAACACAAAGGTAAAATGCCCATTCATTTCCATGTGAAAACTGTTTTCTTCAGGCTTCAGGAAGGAGTAGCCTGAGGAAAAGATGTTCCTGATATTCAGGGCAACAAAACAATAGGTAATCAAAAGGCCCAAAGCAGGGTTTCTCCACTGAGACTTTACTGGTCACACTGATATCAGAGTTTTCTGAGATGCATTCCCTTCAGCTATCCAGTACATGGCCATGTCACAGAGCTTGGAAGTGGTACATATCTTGTACACAAAACCATGAGCCTATTTTGGAGAGTGGCCAGAATTCAGGAAGATTACAGGAACGTAAGAAAATAATAGGTGTTGCCCAATGATAAGGCAAGCCACAGTCCATTTATAAAATGGCCAGGATGAATGCTTGGAAGTTTTCTCTTTGACAGGACACACCCATTGAGGCATTCTCTTTTCTAATGTCTACAACCATGGACACAGTGGGATACACAGACATAGAAACACTCGCCTTGTCAAAGGACTAACTAGAAACAGTTCACTCCAAACCAAACAAACCCCCTTTCCTAACTATTCTCAGAACATGAGAAAAAACCACAAACCCACTCAAACACCCACGAAGTCACCTCCTTCCCCCAAGTAGGTCTGAAACTATCCAGAATGTCCTCTGACTGGAGGGCAATACTATGTTCCCCAGAAATGGCCTGTCCTGTCTCAGATCTGGTCTCCTGGGTCAACTCTGTGAAGTTGTCAGGAGACAGCAGTGAGCCTCTAACTTCTTTCTCTGGAAGGGCCCCTCTTCAGAACTTTCCTGGCATTTGGCCATCCTCACATCACTAGGTACCACAAAAGACTGACTCTGTCCTTGGTAAATCCAAACAAGTGAGACCACTGTGACTGGAGCTTGGACTGGGTCTGGATGCCTGGCTTCCTGGAACCCAAATTCGGAGAGTTCCATCAACAAGGATGTGAGGTGAGGTCACTTCCTTCAGGAACTGAATGTGGTCACTGCATTTGCAACCACTTTGTCCTAACATTTGCTTCCTAGGGTCTCATAATATGGAGGATGCCCCTACTTCTTGTGACACTTTCACAAGTTCGAATGGTATAGAAGCAATAGGCACCTGGGAACAGCTCTCCACACAGGCCTAGTTTGGTCAATCTTCCCTACATTAAGAAGAGAGAGGATGATTCAGACACATGCTTTTAACCTGACCGGGTTGTTTGCCATGGAAGATGACGTTTGCTCTCTCAGGCCTTTCATAGCTGCCTGAATCTTCTCCAGGGATCATATCTGCATGGACCTTTGAGGTTGTCAACAGGTGGAAGGTCCCCTACACCCCTGTATTGTAAGACCAACTCTGTCCCTGCTCTTCTGTAAAGTTGGATTGAGGGAAAAGTGTATAGTTAGGATTAATAACATGTTCGATTTGTGGTAGGAATCATTCTGTTGGATGAATAATGGTATTGGGAACCTGCAATATTTATAAGAATATACAGGTGAAATGTAATTATGAAAACTGAAATCTAGGTAAGATTTAAATACCAGAAAGGCATTGGGCCCATGATTGGGATACTTATCTTTGAATTATGTTCTGCACAGATGTCTCAGATAAATCAATATACAATGGCATAGTACCTTGTACCTTGGATGATTGATTGTTGAAGAGTTCATCCAGTCAAAAAGGGATAGTCGGTAGGATTAGGTAGATAGTCGGTAGGTTTAGAAAAAAGAGTGAGTATAGTATTTGGACAAAAAGTTCTTTTGCAATAGGGTTTCGGATAAAGAGTGAATGTAAATGTCAGCACATGTGAAGAATCAGTCACTATGATGAACTGGGGAAAATATGTAGGAAAAGAGATATCAATAGAGACATTAGGAAATCAGACAAAATATAAAGTGAGTGATAGGATTAGACATTTTCAACATGGTTGAGGTTGAATATATAATCTTGGGAAGAAAGAAATATGTACTCACCAATAGGATTGACATTTGAGAGAATTAGGCATCCAAGACATGGATGTTTTTAGTAATCCATGTTCACTTTCCATTTAGGCTTCGGGACAATCCTAAGTGTGACCTTTGCATTTTGTGTCCAGAATATTACTGTGATAAAATGTATATGTATATCAGTTGACATGAGTCTTTCTTCCACCATTTCTGTGAGCAAAATTTTGAAGATATACAAATTATTATTGAGGGTACACAGAGGTGTACCCTGTGTCTATCAATATAGAGACAATGCATGAATAGACCATACTGTGAATAAATAATATAACTGGTTCCACTTTAAACAATGGATTGAATTGATATTTGAAAGTATACAAGAAATCTTATATTGATATACAATCATTCATTCCCACCAGTTTTACATCTAATGGTAATATTAGGTTTACGGTTTATCATGACGGGTGTGTGAGTTTTGCTTCAAAAATGATAATGGAAATCAAAAATAATGTCTTTGGAAAAAAGTCTCATGAAAGGAGCAGTCAAGAAACGTGGAGGAATACATGTGTTCTGAAGCAGGAAGTGATTGAAAGTAAAACAAATGCGTATAAATTTGCTAAATTGTGAATGAAATATACATACTATGATGTGCATAAACTGGACAAATAGTAATGTACCAGTGTTGAATAAAAATGAACGTCAAAATACAATTATATCCCATAGGAATCTTCTTGCATTTATGTTAAACTGGGTCAGTTACTGTAGAAATATTAGAATTATTTTTGGTGTTATAATACAATTTATTTTAGCACTAGCATGCCACAGAATGTCGAGGAAAGAGCAATGAATTTTTAGTTATCGCACTAGTAATCTATCATTAAATGACTATTTTGGGGAGTCTAGAAATTACATAAGGCTATGTAACTTTTTTTTATTTAGCATTCATAAAAACTTAGAATTTTGGTAATATTTCTACTTTTATTTTTTTTTATTTATTCAGTTGTTGATCGACCTCATTTTATTTATTTATATGTGGTGCTGAGAATATAACCCAGTGCCTCACACATGCTAGCCAAGCATGTTACCACTGAGCCAGACACCCAGACCCTCCACATTTATCTTATAATCAAACACTCCTCTCCCTCTTCTTTACTCACTTTGTTCCTCATTTTCCCCCTTCTCTCTCTTCCTTTTTCATTTTCCCTCCATAGGAGTTTTTCTCTCATGTCATTACAAACAGTAATATGCTATGAAATTTACATTTAAGAATTTTTTATAGTCATTCTTTTTTCTTGAGAAAATTTAATAATTATAATAACCTATAGATATATTACAATACATTTATTATACATATGTATCTATATTCATGCATATGTATTACATATGATATATATACATATATATTTAAAAGTACTTTGATTAGCCTGTTAGAAATAATATAGACCAAGTCTTTCTTAATTTTCAAGTCTTCTAGAATTAACAGCTTACAGTGAAAATCAAATAAACATATTTAAGTAAACAGGTATCATTCTTATTTATCAATACTTATCATTTAAGTTTTTATATTACATTAAGCTGTGATATGGCATATTAACTCTTATGAATTAGTGAAATTTTATTTGAACAACCTTTTATTTAAGGACCATATGCACTGACATTTTAAATGGCTTTCTTGTGATTTTAATTTCTATCAATTGCATATTTATTGCCAAATACTTATTTTATTAATTTTCATATTCATGATTGATATAAAGTCAATTGTTTAATTCTTCTTGTAAGTAGTTACTTATTACAGTAATAATTCTACATCTTTATAAGAAAAATGGTACAAAGATATTTTCATGCAAAATTAAGAATAATTGCATGCTCTAAATGTTTCATTGTTGATACATATAATAAAGAGCTTTTGATGAGTCTCTTCCCCAGTAAAACATAAAATGCAAAGATATAGTTGGGTATGTATGTCCAAATAAAGATAAGGAAAAATACACATTATCAGCTACAAACTATCAAATAAAAGATGAAAAGAACAATCCAACACATTGTACGAACTTGTCAGATGAGGTAGCCTAAGACTAGACCTGGTCCATGACAAAATATTCACGAAAAAAAATGAAATATGAAAAATATAGGAAATGATATGAATTTTTCATGAAGGTAGGTGGATTATCCTTTAATCTCAATATATGTTCATTTTCAAAAGCCAGTTTTCTGGTAAAATAAATTTGTGATATTTACAACTACACAAAACAAACTTTCTGCTTATCAAAATGAATGCATCTCAACTCCTTTTTAGCTGATTTCTTCCCACTCAATTTTAAACCTTTGTTTATTTATTTTTAATGGTTTTTCAAAACATTACAAAGCTCATGATATATCATCTTTCATACATTTGACTGAAATGGGTTATGAACTCCCAATTTTCCCCAAATACGAATTGCAGAATCACATCAGTTACACATTCACATTTTTACATAATGTCACATTAGTGACTGTTGTCCTCTGCTACCTTTATTATCCCCTACTATCCCCCCTCCCCTTTCATCCTATCTTCCCTCTCTTCCTCATCTGCTTTTTCACTTCTCTCTCTTGTTCCCGCCTTTCCCCTCACAACGTCTTATATGTAATTTTGTGTAACAATGAGGGTCTCCTACCATTTCCATATGCTTTCCCTTCTCTCTCCCTTTCTCTCTCCCACTTGTCTTTGTTTAATATTAATCTTTTCCTCATGCTCTTCCTCCCTGTTCTATTCTTAGTTACCCTATTTTTATCAAAGCACACATTTGGCATTTGTTTTTTTAAGGATTGGCTAGCTTCTCTTAGCATAATCTGCTCTAATGCCATCCATTTCCCTGCAAATTCTATGATTTTGTCATTTTTTAGTGCTGCATCCATCGTGTATAGATGCCACATTTTTTTTTATCCATTCATCTATTGAATTGCATCTAGGTTGGTTACACAGTCTAGGTATTGTGAATTGTGCCACTATGATCATTGATGTGGCAGTATCCCTTTAGTACACTCTTTTAAGATCCTCAGGGAATAGTCCGAGAAGGGCGATAGCTTGTTCAAATGGTGGATCCATTCCTAGCTTTCCCAGGAATCCCCATACTGCTTTCCATGTTGGCCTCACCAATTTGCAGTCCCACCAGCGGTGTACAAGTGTCCCCTTTTCCCCACATCCTCGTAAACACTTGTTGTTGTTTGACTTCATAATGGCTGCCAATCATACTGGAGTGAGATGGTATCTTAGGGTGGGTTTGATTTGCATTTCTCTGACTGCTAGATATGATGAGCATTTTTTCATGTACTTGTTGATTGATTGTATGTCCTCCTCGGTGAAGTGTCTTTTCAGGTCCTTGGCCCATTTGTTGATTAGGTTATTTGTTATCTTATTGATAATTTTTTTGAATTCTTTGTATATTCTGGATATTAGGGCTCTATCTGAAGTGTGAGGGGTAAAAATTTGTTCCCAGGATGTAGGCTCTCTATTTACTTCCCTTTTTGTTTCTCTTGCAGAGAAAAAAAAACTTTTTAGTATAAGTAAGTCTCATTTTTTTATTCTTGTTAAGAACTCTTGGGCTATGAGCGTCCTATTAAGAAATTTGGAGCCCGACCCCACAGTATGTACATCGTAGCCAACTTTTTCTTCTATGAAACGCAGTGTCTCTGATTTTATATCTAGATCCTTGATCCATTTTGAGTTAAATTTTGTGCATGGCGAGAGAACGGGATTCAGTTTCATTTTGTTGCATATGGATTTCCAATTTTCCCAGCACCATTTGTTGAAGATGCTATCCTTCCTCCACTGCATGCTTTTAGCCCCTTTATCAAATATAAGAAAGTTGTAATTTTGTGGATAGGTTTCTGTGTCCTCTCTTCTGTACCACTGGTCCACCTGCATTTTTCGGTACCAGTTCCATGCTGTTTTTGTTACTATTGCTTTGTAGTACAGTTTGAACTCTGGTATCGCTATACCTCCAGATTCACACTTCCTGCTTAGAGTTGCTTTTTCTATTCTGGGTCTTTTATTTTTCGATATGAATTTCATGATTGATTTATCTATTTCTACAAGAAATGCCTTTGGAATTTTGATTGGCATTGCATTAAACCTGTAGAGAACTTTGCGTAATATTGCCATTTTTATGATGTTAGTTCTGCCTATTCATGAACAGGGCACATGTTTCCATCTTCTGACATCTTCTTCTATTTCTCTCTTTAGATTTCTGTAGTTTTCATTATATAAATCTTTCACCTCTTTTGTTAGGTTGATTCTGAAGTATCTTATTTTATTTGAGGATGTTGTGAATAGAGTGGTTTTCCTCATTTCCATTTCAGAAGTTTTTTTTCTGTTATACAGGAATGCATTTGATTTATGCGTGTTAATTATATATCCTGCCACTTTTCTGAATTCATTTATTAACTTTAGCCATTTCTTTGTAGACATTTTTGTGTCTGTTAAATATATTATCATGTCATCTGCAAATAGTGATACTTTAAATTCTTCTTTTCCTATTTTTATGCCTTTAATTTCTTTTTTCTGTTTAATTGCTCTGGCTAGTATTTCAAGAACTAAATTGAATAGAAGTGGTGATAGAGGGCATCCCTGTCTTGTTCCAGATTTTAGAAGGAATGCCTTCAGTTTTTTCTCCATTTAGGATGATGCTAGCCTGAGGTTTAGCATATATAGCTTTTACAATGTTGAGGTAAGTTCCTGTTATCCCTAGTTTTTATAGATTTTTGAACATAAATGGATGCAGAACTTTGTCAAATGCTTTTCTGCATCTATCGAGATGATCATATAGTTCTTGTCTTTAAGTCTATTGATGTGGTGAATGGCATTTATTGATTTTCGTATATTGAACCATCCTTGCATCATAGGGATGAATCCTCCTTAATGATGGTGCACAATTATTTTGATATGCTTTTGTACTCGATTTGTCAAAATTTTATTGAGAATTTTTGCATCCAAGTTCATTAGAGATATTGGTCTGTAGTATTCTTTCTTTGAAGTGTCTTTGTCTGGTTTCAGGATCAGGGTGATGTTGGCCTCATAGAATGAATGTGGAAGAGCTCCTTCTTTTTCTATTTCTTGAAAAAGCTTGAAAAATATTGATTTTAATTCTTCTTTGAAGGTTTTGTAGAAATCCGCTGTATTCCCATCCGGTCCAGGGCTTTTTTTGGGTTGGCAGTCTTTTGATTGCTTCTTCTATGTCTTCCTTTGTTATTGGCATGTTTAAATTGTTTGTGTCTTCCTGACTCAATCTGGGCAGATCGTATGCCTTAAGAAATTTATCAATATCTTCACAATATTCTATTTTATTGGAATATAGTGTTTCAAAATACTTTCTAATTATCTTCTATATTTCTGTAGTGTCTGTTGTGATATTGCCTTTTTTATCCCACATGTTAGTAATTTGAATTCTCTTTCTTCTTCTCTTCCTTAGCGTGGCTAAGGGCCTGTTGATCTTATTTATTTTTTCAAAGAACCAACTTTTAGTTTTATCAATTTTTTCAACTTTTTTTTTGTTTCAATTTTGTTGATTTCTGCTCTAAATTTAATTATGTCTTGTCTTCTACTACATTTGCTGTTGTTTTGCTCTTCCTTTTCTAGGTTTTTGTGGTGTAGTTTAAGTTCATTTATTTGTTGTTTTTTTTTTCTTTTTTTGAGGAAAGAACTCCAAGAAATGAATTTCCCTCTTCAAACTGCTTTCATTGTGTCCCATAGATTCCGGTATGTTGTGTCTGTATTGTCATTTGTCTCTAAGAATTTTTTATCTCCTTCTTTATGTCTTCTGTAACCCATTGGTCATTCAGTAGCATGTTGTTCATTTTCCATGTGATGTAGGATTTTTCCTTCCTTCTTTTCTCATTGATATCCAGTTTCATTCCATTATGATCAGATATGGTGCACGGTATAATCTCCATGCCTTTATATTTACTAAGAATTGCCCTATGGCATAATATATGGTGTATCTTTGAGTAGGATCCATGTGCTGCTGAGAAGAACATGTATCCACTTGATGATGGTTGATATATTCTATATATGTCGGTTAAGTCTAGGTTATTGATTGTGCTGTTGAGTTCTATAGTTTCTTTATTCAGTTTTTGTCTAGAGGATCTCTCTAATGCCGAGAGTGGTGTGTTGAAGTCACCCATAATTATTGTGTTGTAGTCTATTTGACTCTTGAACTTGAGGAGAGTTTGTTTTATGAACGTTGCACTTCCATTGCTTGGTGCATACAAATTGATAATTGTTTTTTTCTTGTTGGTGGATGATTCCTTTTAACAGAATATAGTGTCATTCTTTATCCCTTTTGATTAACTTAGGTTTGAAGTTGATATTATTCCATATGAGTATGGCAAATCCTTCTTGCTTCCGAGGGCCATGTGAGTGTTATGATTTTTCCCAACCTTTTACCTTCAGCCTGTGTATGTCTTTTCCTATAATATGAGTCTCCTGAAGGCAGAATATTGTTGGATTTGTTTTTTTGATCCAGGTTACTAGCACATGTCTCTTGATTAGTGAATTTAGGCCATTAACATTTAAGGTTACAATTGAAATATGATTTGTACTTCCAGTCATGTTTATTTATTTATTATATTTTAGTTTGGATAGTTTTTACTTTTTTGGTTACTTTCCTCCCGCTTTACTGAGATACTTCCCACTGTTAGTTTTGGGCACTATTTTTTAACTCTTCTTCTTGTAGTATTTTGCACAAAATGCTTTGCAGTGCTTGTTTTCTGGCTGAGAATTGTTTTAGCTTTTGTTTATCGTGAAAGACTTTAATTTCATTGTCAAATCTGAAGCTTAACTTTTCTTTATATGGTATTCTTGGTTGGAATTCTTTTTTTTTTTTCAGCATTTGAATTACATTGTTCCAGGATCTTCTCACTTTCAAAGAATGTGATGAAAAATCAGTTGTTAACCTAATTGGTTTACCCCTGAATGTAATCTGCCTCCTTTCTCTTATAGCTTTTAATATTCTCTCCTTGTTCTGTATGTTGGCTATCTTCATAATTATATGTCTTGGAGATGGTCTATTTTGGTTTTGAATGTTTGGGGTCCTGTAGGCTTCCAGGAATTGGCAATCCAATCCATCATTCATCTCTGGGAAGTTTTATAGAATTATTTCATTTAATATGTTGTCCATTCCTTTGGTTTGAATCTCTATGCCTTCTTCTATCCTGATGACTCTTAAATTTGTTTTTTGTTTTTTTATGACATCCCATATCTTTTGAATAAATTCCTGGTGGGATTTAAGCATCTTTTCTGTGTTTACTCAATTCTTTTCAAGTTGATAAACTTTGTCTTCATTATCTGATGTTCTGACTTCTACTTAATCTAGTCTATTTGTAATATTCTCGTTTGAGTTTTTAATTTGGTTTATATTTTCCTGCATTTCTAGGATTACTGTTTAATTTTTTTTTTAAGATCTCTATCTCCTGGTAATGCTCATTCTTTGCCATTTGAATTTGTTTGTTTAATTCATTTTCAAAATATACTTTTATTGCTTGGACTTGCTGCCTCATGTCTTCTCTAATATTCCTTTCCATCTGAGTTCGGTATGCCTTGAGTTCTTTCCCTATCCCTGTTTCTGATGCTTCAAGGTCCTCCTGTAGATTTAAGTTGTCCTGCATTGTTTGTACTCCTTTTTTGCCCTTGTTTTTTCATGATGTTCACGTTACTTTCCAGCTCTATTTGATTGCTGTGTTTCTGCTTTATTCTTTAGATTTGTTTTGGTGTTGTATATCTCTGTTGTCTCTCCTTTGTGTTGGTAAACTATGCCTGCTAAAGTGGATTCCGCTTGGAAGTAATTCGGAAGGCCGAGCTCCAGTGATGTCACGTGCAGGCCTGCGGTCTCCAGCCGCCCAGTCACAAGGGCCTGCCTTCTAGTCCTTTGGTTTCTCCTGCTTGTCCTGGTTTCTTTTTCTAGACCAGATTTCCCCTGAGTGATGCCTCTCGGCAGTTCAAACTGTACTCTGTGCCTGCCGTTTGTTGGGTGTGGAGGGTGTCTTTTGGGAACCCAGACACTCTATTGTTTTGATTTTTTCCGCTTGCCCCTCCCCCAGCACTGGCTATACACGTTTCGTTATGGCCACTGATGGTAGGGGGAGTCGAAAGTCAGGTGTCTCTAGTTTTTCTTGCGTCTTTATGCAGGCTTGCTCTGAATAACCCTCCCCCGGAAAGCCTAGGAGACATTTTATGCGAATTCCCCGCTGTATGAGAGATGAGCTGAGTAACACACATCTGTTTTATTGTTGCAGTCTATTGGAGAGGGGCGGTGGTTACATCAGATCTCAAAGATGGTGGCCGCTGGTTTCCTTGGTGGAGTTTCTTTTGTGAGGGATAGAACTATACCACTTTCTTCCCTGTCTGAATTCCCAAACTCAGCCCGGGGATCAGTGGGAGCTCAGCCGGCAGGATTCCACAGAATCCGCAGCAACATTTCTCCCTGCTTCAGGTCACTTCTCGGTGGTGCCCCGCCATCTGAAACAGCAGGCCTGGCTGCATGATTCAATCAGCCCGGATCTCTGATTGCACAGTTGGCTATTGGGAACCCCGGCACTCTATTGTTTTGATTTTTTTTTTCCACTTGCCCCTCTCTCAGCGCTGGCTAGACAGGTTTTTTTCACCACTGATGGGAGGGGGAGTTGAAAGTCAGGTGCCTCTAGTTTTCCCCTATCTTTATGCAGGCTCCCTCTGATAATCTCTCCCCCAGAAAGCCTAGGAGAGATTTGATGCAAATTCCCCGAAGTATGGGAAATGAGCTGAGTAACAGCACCTGTTTTATTGTTGCAATCTGTAGGGGAGTGGCTGTCGTTACTTCAGCTCACCAAGATGGTGGCCGTTGGTTTCCTTCGTGGAGTTTCTATTATGGGGGTTAGAACTGTACCACTTCCTTCCCCATCTGAAACCCTGAACTCAGCCCAGGGCTCAGTGGGGACTCTACTGGCAGAATTCCACAGAATCTGCATCAACGTTTCTCCGTGATTATTGATCGCATCTCGGTGGTGCCCTGCTGTCTGTAGCCACTGGACGGGTAGCGCGGATCAGTCAGACAGGATCTCCGGTCGCAGAGTTGGCTCATGTTTGAGACTCATTTACCGGACCTCAGTGCTAGAAATCCTTCTTCTAGGTTTCAGTGCACCCCCATTTTGCTGTAAGTTCCTAACAAGATAGTTTTTTGTCGTTCTTAGTCGTTAGTCACCTGCGCAGTGGCGCGGTACACTGGGTATGATGCTCTCTATTCGCGGCCATCTTGCAATGTCAAAATATTATGATTTGTATGCACCATTCACTGAAGTTAGTTTTCAGTGTTAGGAAACAAATATGTATTTCAGGTGGATGAATATTTCTGAGAATAATCTTGTGAAAAGTTCATTATAAATCCTCATACATGAATATGAATAATTTTAGGAAGTGTATAATAAAACACATATATTTCATGTTTTGAAAAATCGGGAGAGTATATATATATATATATATATATATATATATATATATATATATATACACACACACACACAAACACACACACCGAGACATTAAAAAGTAGCAATATATATGCCAATTGAAATTCATCATTAAATATATAACATCCACTTATCCAAAAATATACATTTTACTGAAAATGGATTTATGCATAATGTTGGTCAACTAGGAAGCTCACCCATAGGTTGAATTTTCTGTTCCAACAGAGGTTAGGAGGAGTGATCTCTTCTCACATTTTTTATCTGCCATGTCAGCCACCTCAGAAGAATGTACATGTGATACCAGGTAGGATTCTATTTGTGCATATAAAAATACATGTGCTTAATAGGCTACAGAAAAAGGGAGAGAGGAATTCACATATTTGTTAATTTTAAAAACACATGGAGAACTATGTCAATAAACATTAACTATATTTATAACTCCTACACAATATAATGCAAAAGGATGTCCAACTACATACCATGCCTTCTCTGAATTGCTGGTATTTGTATTCTGTTTGGGTTACTATTCTCCATCGTATAAGGATTAGTAGTCAGAGTCTAGTAGGGTATGGGTTAGTGTCAGAGATTCAGTATTTCAAATGGAAAATAGGAAAGTAAACCCAATGTGTTTGCAAATATGTGCTACACAAAAATCTTCCCACTCACATTAAAAACAATCCCTTGATATTACCCTCACTGGAAGAAATACACAATTAGAGGATAAGAGTTAGAAAATCTGTGAATACATACCCGGAATGGAATATGCTGAGGAGTTCACAACCTTGGAGGTGGTAGATGAGTTTCCAAAAGTAAAAGACAAGGTAAACACTCCACAACATGGAGCTCTGCAGGCCTAAAGACTTCTTGAGATACTGCCTCTGAGTTGGGACACTTAAAATGTATGTTGTTGTCGGTAGCTTTAGCATCCTATGTAGTGAGACCATCAAAACTGGGTCAACATCTATGTGACCTGGAGGACATGGTATCTTATTTTCCAATTAAAATGAGGCAGCAGTGCTGAATTCTCACTTTGTGGGTAAACTGTGGCAACTGGGGGATTAGTGTCTCTCCGTGTGGACTGTGAAGCCATTTGGTCATACTCTACTTTTCGTGGTGATTCTTGCTGCTGCACTGGGAGTTTGGTATTGGCTTCATGAAATACAAGGAGTTCAACTGGGACACAGTGCTGGAGGGAGTTCTGTCACGTGTGGTGGGACAGGGTCTCCAGGAGAATGCACCAACCAGGCTTATGTCCAACATAGCTTGCCCCCATGACCATATCAACCTGATTCTGAACATTGCACAGAAACCTATCCATATAACAAGATGCCTTTACATATAAGGGTCTGCTGGCTGCATCATGTCAGTCACAAGCCATTTGAAAGCCAATGGCCAATCCACATGAAACCACCAGAGATGGTTTATCTCACACCTACCCACCTTTGCTGTAGGCCCACTACTCAGCAGGTTCCAACTTACTGGCATCTCTGTTCTACACCATTTTTGTGAAACCCAGTCAATCAAGGCACTTTCTCATACACTCATGATCAGCAACAGGATCTCCAATGGTTTTCCAGTGCCACCTAGTAATGGGAATTTCAAAAATTTCATGGTATTTATCGAGCCCATTTTTTAAGGTTGAAGTTGGAGGCACTGAGGGTTTCATTTAATTCAGTAACCATTAAATGGTGAGGAAGCCCATTTCAATGAAAGCTCTGGAAGACTCTCACAGGCAAGGCTTCCCAAAGAGTTGCCAAATGGTCACATAAAGCCAGGCATATTGAGGTCTACAATGTAAAATCCTTGCGTGTTTTGACTCTCAACTATGGGTGCTAATTCCTTCAGAAAAAAATTATGTGATAACCTGGCTGAGATTCCCTGTGCTCTGTGGAAAGCCTTCCTGGGCACAGATCTCAGTTTCCAAGGGTGACTCTCATGCATGGCCTCCTAAAATCCCAACAAAACTCATGGCAATACCTCTCTGAGATCAGTTCCAGAACTCAGTCTCTAAGGGGAATCACACTAGAATTCAAGACCAGGTGGAGCCAGTCATATTTTTCAACAACCACACTAATAACCACAATTAAAACCAGAACACTTCCACATGGCCGTCATCTTCTTCCATATAGATACTCATTTTAACCTCTGGCTGGAGGTTTCCATGAGGGGCACAGCCCAAGACAGTGTCCAAAATAAGCTCCCTTGCCCCTCATTTGCTTAACGTTGGGGTGGCCTGAACACCTTCCTGTGAACCATGACTTATCAAATAGGCCTGCCGTTAATACTGCTCTGCTTCTCCAATTTGAGGACTACTGACTGTGGGGTTTAGATTCTTCATGTGAATTGGAATCATTGGAATCACCTATGGGCTAGCCTCTGAAGGGCTTTGAAGAACTCATTTGACCCAAAGGCATCCTATTCTCACTTGATAGAGGTCAGGAACCTTACAGAGGTAGGGAGAGACTTCATCCACAAAAACTGCTCTTTTGGCCATTTTGGTTTTGGATGAACACGTGGGATGTATAAGGTGCTGAGTATCTAACCACAGCCTCACACAGGGCCAAGAGGCTGTTTCAGAAACATCCATTTCCAAAGCAATTAAGCAAAGAGCCACAGGTGATGCCCATTAATTTCCATTTGAAAACAGTTTTCTTCAGGCTTCACAAATTAGTGTCCTGAGGTAAAGACCTTCCTGAAATTCAGGGCAACAGAACAATAGGTAAGCAAAAGGCCCAAAGAAGGGTTTCTCCACTAAGACTTTCCTGGCCCCACTGATATCTGAGTTTTCTTAGATTCTCGCCATTCCCTTCAGCAATCCAGTACATCACCATTTCACAGAGCTTGGAGGTGGTACATATCTTGGACACAAAACCATGAGGCTATTCTGGAGAGTTTCCAGAATTCAGGAAGAAAACAGAAACTACTGAGAGCAGATGTTGCCCTTCAATAAGACAAGCTTCAGTCCATTTGTAAATTGGGCAGGATGAATGCTTGGAAGCTTTCTACTAGACAGGACACATCCATTGATGCATTCTCTTTTCTAATGTCTACAATCACGGACAGAGTGGGATACACAGACATAGAAGCACTCGCCTTGTCAAACGACTTACTGGAAACAGTCCACACCAATCCAAACAAAGAGCCTTTCCTACCTATTCTCAGAACATGAGCCAAAACCACAAACCCACACACACACACTCAAAGGCACCTCCTTTGCTCAAGTAAGTCTGTGACTATCCATAGTGTCCTCAGAATGGTGGGCCATTGTATGTTCCCCCAAAATGGCCTGTCCTGTATCAGATCTGGTCTCCTTGGCCAACACTTTGAAGTTGTTAGGAGCCATGGGTGAGCCACTACCTGCTTTCCCAGGAAAAGCTCCTCTTCAGAGCTTTCCTGTCATTTGGCCATCGTCACATCAGTAGGTACTAAGAAAGACTGACTCTGTTCTTGGTAAATCAAAACAAGTGAGACCACTGGGACTGGGACTGGGACTGGCTCTTGGTGCCTGTCTTCCAGGATCAAACGTCCAGAGAGTTCCATCACCAAGGCAGTGAGGTGAGGTCATTTCCTTCAGGAACTGAATGAGGTCACTGACTTGGCAACCACTTTGTCCTAACAGTTACTTCTAAGGGTCCCATGAGATGGAGGCTGTCCCTACTTCCTGTCACACTTTCACAGTTAGAATGGTATACCAACCATAGGTACCTGAGAACAGCTCTCCACACAGGCCTGGTTTGGTCCATCTTCTCTACAATAAGAAGGTAGAGGCTGATTCAGACACATCCCTTCATCCTGACCAGATAGTTTGCCATGGAAGATGTCTTTTGCTCTCTCAGGTCCTTCATAGCTTCCTTCATCATCTCAGGGGATCATTTCTGCATATACCTTTGATGTTCTCAGCAGGTGGAAGATCCCCTACATTCCTGTATTGTAAGACCAACTCTGTCCCTCCTCTTCTGTAAAGTTAGATTGAGGGAAAAGTGTATGTTTAGGGTTAATAACATGTTTGATTTGCGTTAGGAATCTTTCTGCCGGATGAATAATGGTATTGGAAGCCTGTGATATTTACAAAAATATATAGGTAAAATAAAAGTATAAAAACAGAAATCTAGGTAAGATTGGAAGCCAGAAGGGAACTGGGCCCTTGAGTGGGATACTTAGGTTTGAATTATGTTCTGCACATGTGTCTCAGATAAATTGATATACAATGGCATAGGACCTTATACCTTGGATAATTGATTGTCGAAGAGAACATCGAGTCAAAAAACTATAGTCAGTAGCATTAGGAAGATAGTCAGTAGGTTTAGAAAGAAGAGTGAGTATAGGATTTGGACCAAAAGTTCTTTAGCAATAGGGTTTCGGGTAGAGAGTGAATGTAAATGTCACCATATGTGAAGTGTCAGTCACAATGATGAACTGGGGGAAATATGTATGAAAGCAGGTATCAATAAAGATATTACCAAATCAGGCAAAGTATGAAGTGAGTGATAGGATTAGACATTTTCAACATGGTTGAGGTTGAATATATAATCTTAGGAAGAAACAAATATGTAGTCACCAATTTGATTTACATTTGAGAGCATTAGGCAACCTGGACATGGTTCTTTTTAGTAATCCACGCTCCCTTGGCATTTAGGCTTTGGTACAATCATGAGTGTGACCTTCGTTTTTTGTGTCCAGAATATTCCTGTGATAAAATCTATATATAGATAAGGTGACATGAGTATTTCTTCCACCATTTCTGGGAGCAAAATTTTGAAGACGTATAAATTAGTATTGAAGGGACAAAGAAGAGTACACTGTATCTATTAATATAGAGATAATGCATTAATAGACAATACTGTGAATAAAAAGCATAACTGGTTCCAACTTTAAATAATGGATTGAAATGAATCGTGAACATATAGAGGAAATCTTATATTGATATACAATTATTCATTCCAACCAGTTATACATCTAATGTTAATATTAATGTTATGGTTCATCATGAAGAGTGTGTGAGTTTAGCTTCGAAATTGATTATGGAAATTGAAAATAATGTATTTGGAAAGAAGTCTCATGAAAAGACCAGTCAAGTAACATGGAGGAATACATGTGTTCTGAAGCAAGAAGTGTTTGAAAGTGAAACAAATTCCTATATATTTTAAAATTGTGGAAGAAGTACATATCCTATGATGTGCAAAAACTGAAGAAATAGTAATGTACCAGTGTTGGATTAAAATGAAGGTCAATATAGACATCATGTCCCATAGGAATCTACTGGCATTGATGTTAAACTGGGTCAGTTACTGTAGAAATATTAGGATTTGTAAACACCATTGATTGAAATTAGTTTTCAGTACTGGTAAATAAATATGTATTTCAGGTGGATGAATATTTCTGAGAATTATCTTCTGAAAAGTTGATTATAAATTTATATACATGAACATGAATGAATTTACAGAGTGTGTATAAGTCACATACATTTCATATTTTGAGAAATCTGGAGTGTATATATATATATATATATTTTAAATAAACACAAATATACATTAAAAAGTATCAATATATATGCTAATCGTAATTCATCATGTAATATACATCATTCACAGATGCAAAATATTTATTATACTGAACATGGATTTATGTATAATATTGTTCTACTGGGAAGCTTACACATAGTTTGAATTTTCAGTTCCCACAGCGTTTAGGAGGACTGATCTCTTCTCACAATTTGTATCTGCCAATTCAGCCAACTCATGAAAATGTACGTGTGATACCAGGTAGGATTCTGTATGTGCATATAAAAATACATGTGCTGAGTAGGCTACAGAGAAAGGGAGACAGGAATTCACATATTTGTGAACTTTATAAACACATGGAGGACTATTTCAATTAAAAATTGAGTAGATTTATAACACCTACCCTTAATCATGCAAAAGGGAAGTCCAACTGTACAGCATGCCTCCTCTGAACTGCTTGTATTTTTATTCTATTTGGGTATTTTTCTTCATCATATTAGGATTAGTAGTCAGAGTATAGTAGGGTATGAGTTACTGTCAGGGATTCAGTATTTCGAATGGAAAATTGGAAATGGATCAATGTGTATGCAAATTAGTGTTACACAAAAATTTTCCCACTCTCATTTAGAACAATAACTTGACATTACCTTCACCCCAAGTAAGACACAATTAGAGAAAAAGAGTTAGAAAATCTTTGAATTCATACCTGAAATGAAAACTGCTCCGGATTTCACAACCTTGGAGATGGTAGAGGAGTTTCCAAAAGTAAGGGACAATGTAAAAACTCCACAAACATGAAGATTTGCCAGCCTAAAGACGTCTGGAGAAACTGCCTCTAAGATGGACAGTTGAAATATATGTAGTTTTCAGGAACTTTAGCTTTTTTTCTAGTAAGACCATCAAACGTCTTTATGCATCTCTGTGACCTGGAGGACATGGTTTATAATTTTCCAATGAACATGAAGCAGTAGTGCTGAATTCTCTCTTTGTAGGTGAACTATGGCCACTGGGGGCTATGTGTCTCCCCATGTGGACTGTGAAGCCATTTTATCATCCTCCACTTTTTATAGTGTCTCCTGCTGCACTGAGAGTTTTGTATTTGCTTCATGAAATACAAGGAGTTAAACTTGACCACAGTCCTGGAGGGAGTTCTGTCACATATGGTGGGTCAGGGACTGCAGGAGAATGCACCAACAGGACTTGTATACCACATAGGTTGCCTCCGTGACCATAGCAACCTGATTCTGAACATTGCCCTTAAACCTCTCCATATAACATGATGCGTTTACATACAATGTTCTGCTGGCTGCACCATGTCAGTCACAAGCCATTTGGAAGACAATGGCAGATCCACATGACCCCACCACAGATGTTTTATCACACACTTAATCACCTCTGCTCTAGGCCCACTATTCTGCAGGCTCCAAATTACTGGCATCTCTGTTCTACACCATATTCATGAAAGCCTGTTAATCAAGCACTGTCTGGTACACTCATGATCAGCAACAGGACATCCAAAGGTTCTTCAGTGCCACCTGGTCATTGGAATTTTAAAAATTTCATGGTATTTATCTAGCCAATTTTCAAGGATGAAGTTGGAGGCACTGTTTATTTCAATTCATTCAGGAATCATTCAATGTTGAGGAAGATCATTTCAATGAAAGCTCTGGAGAACTCTCACAGGCAAGGCTTCCCAAAGAGTGGCCAAAAGGTCACATGAAGCCACGCCCATTGAGGTCTAAAATTGAGATCCATGTGTTTTTTGACTATCAAATATGGCTGCCAAGTCTTTCAGAATTAAATCATGTGATATCCTGTCTGAGATTCCCAGTGCTCTGTGGAAAGCCACCGTTGGCATAGATCTCAGTTTCCAAGGGCGACTCTCATGCGTGGCCTCTTAAAATCCCCACACAATTTATGGCAATTCTTCTTTGATATGTGTTCCAGAACTCAGGCTCTAAGGGGAATGACACCAGAGTTCAAGCCCAGGTGGATCCAGTCATCTCTTCCAACTTCCACAAAAATGACCACAATTAAAACCAAAAGACACCCACATGGCCCTCATCTTCTTAAATATAGACATTCATCATAACCTCTGGCTGGAGGTTACCATGCAGGATGCATCCCAAGAGAGTGTCCAAAATAATGTCGCTTGCCCCTCATTTGCCTAAAGTGAGGGTGACATGGACACCCTTCCTGTGAACCAGGAGTGATCAAATAGGCCTGCCATTAATACTGCTCTCCTTCTCCAATTTGAGGCCTACTGACTCTCAGGTATAGATTCTTTATGTGATATGGAATCTTGAGAAAACACAAGCACCTCTGCAGGGATTTGAAGAACTCATTTGACCTAAAGGACTCCTATTCACACTTGATGGAGGTAAAGAACCTAACAGAGGAAGGCAAGAGACTCATCCACAATGAGTGATTTTTTGCCATTTTGGTTTTGATTGCACAAATGGAATCTATCTTTAGATCTACCTTGTGCTGAGAATCTAAGCCACAACCTCACACAGGCCCAAAAGGCTGATTCGGACACGTCCCTTTTCAAAGCAATTAAGCAAAGAACCACATGTTATGCCCATTTATTTCCATTTGAAAACAGTTTTCTTCAGGCTTCACAAAGGGGTGGCCTGAGTCAAAGACCTTCTTGACATTCAGGGCAACATAACCATAAGTATGCAAATGAACCAAAGCAGGGTTTCTCCACTGAGAGTTTACTGGTCACACAGATATTTGAGTTTTCTAAGATGTTCCCATTCCCTACAGCTATCAAGCACATGGCCATGTCACAAAGCTTGGAGGTGGTACATATCTTGGACTCAAAACCATGGGCCTATTCTTGAGGTTTGCCGGAATTCAGGAAGAAAACAGGAACTTAGAAAGTTAGTAGGTGTTTCCCATGCATAAGGCGAGCCACAGTCCATTCCTAAATCGGGCAGGAAGAATGCTGGGAAGCATTCTACTAGACAGGACACATCCTTGATGCATTCTCTTTTCTAATGTCTACAACCACGGACAGAGTGGGAAACACAGACATAGAATCACTCGCCTTGTCTAACGACTTACTAGAAACAGTCCACTCCAATCCAAACAAACTGCCTTTCCTACCTATTCTCAGAACATGAGACAAAACCACAAACTCACACCCACACTGACAAAGGCACCTCCTTAACTCAAGTAGGTCTGTGAATATCCAGAGTGTCCTCTGACTGGTGGACCATACTATGTTCCCCTGAAATGGCCTGACCTGTGTCATATCTGGTCTCCTTGGCTAACTCTGTGAAGGTGTCAGGAGCCACAGGTGAGCCACTACCTGCTTTCTCAGAAACGGCTCCTCTTTAAAGCTTTCCTGGCATTTGGCCATCCTCACATCAGTAGTTACCAAGAAAGACTGACTCTGTCTTTGGTAAATCCAAACAAGTGTGACCACTGGGACTGGGACTGGGACTGGCTATGGGTGACTGGCTTCATGAATCTCAAGTTCAGAGATTTTAATCACCAAGGAAGTGAGGTGAGGTCACTTCCTTCAGGAACTGGATGAGGTTATTGCCTTGGCAACCACATTGTCCTACCAGTGGCTTCCAAGTGTCACATGAGAAGGAGGCTGCCCCTACTTCCTGTTACACTTTCACAAGATAGAACGGTATATCAATCATAGGCGCCCTGGGACAGCTACCCACACAGGCTGGGTTTGGTCCATTTTCTCTACATTAAGAAGAGAGAGGCTGATTCAGTCAGAACCCTTCATCCTGACCAGGTTGTTTGCCATTGAAGATGACTCTTGCTCTCTCAGGTCTTTTATAGCTGCCTTCATGTTCTTCAGAGATCATTTATGCATGTACCTTTGAGGTTTTCATCAGGTGAAAGATCTCATACAACTCTATCCCTGCTCTTCTGTAAAGTTAGATTGATGGAACAGTGAATGGTTAAGGTTAAAAATATGTTTGATTTGGGTTAGAAATCATTCTGCTGGATGAATGATGGTATTTGGAACCTAAAATATTTAAAAGAATATAGAGGTGAAATATAATTATGAAAACAGAAATCTAGTTTAGATTCGAAGCCCAGAATGGCATTGGGACCTTGACTGGGATAATTAGCATTGAATTATGTTATGCACAGATGTCTAAGATGAATCTATAATCAATGGCATAGGATCTTCTACCTTGGATGATTGAATGTACAAGAGAACATCGAGTCAAATAGGGATAGTCGGTAGGATTAGGAAGATAGTCGGTAGGTATAGGAAGAAGAGTGAGTATAGTATTTGAAACAAAAGTTCTTTAGCAATAGGGTTTTGGTTAGAGAGTGAATATTTTTCAGCACATGTGAAGAGTCAATCACAATGATGAACTTGGGAAATATGTAGGAAAGCAGAAATCAATAGAGACATTACAAAATCAGGCAAACTATAAAGTGATAGGATTAGACTTTTTCAAAGGGTTCAAGTTGAATATATAATCTTAGGAAGAAACACATATGTAGTCACGAATAGGATTGACATTTGAGAGAATTAGGCAATGTGGACATGGATGTTTTTAGTAATCCATGCTCACTTTCCATTTAGGCTTTGGTACAATAATAAGTGTGACCTTTGCATTTGGTGTCCAGAATATTACTGTAATAAAATGTATATGTAGATCAGGTGGCATGCGTATTTCTTCCACCATTTCCGGGAGCAATATTGTGAAGACGAATAAATTAGTATTGGGGGTACAAAGAGGTGTATGCTGTGTCTATGAATATAGAGATTATGCATACATAGATCATACTGGGAAAAAATATAACTGGTTCCAATTAAATAATGGATTGAATTGATATCTGAAAATATATAGGAAATCTTATATTGATATACAATCATTCATTCCAAAGAGTTATACATCTAATGGTAATCTTAGAGTTATGGTTTATAATGAAGGGTGTGTGAGTTTTGTTTCAAAAGTGATTACGGAAATAGAAAATAATGTGTTTGGAAAGAAGTCTCATGAGAAGACCAGTCAAGAAACATGGAGGAATACATGTGTTCTGAAGCAGAAAGTGATTGAAAGTGAAACAAATGCGTATAAACTTCCTAACTTGTGGAATAAATATATATCCTATTATGTGCATAAACTGAAGAAATAGTAATGTAACAGTGTTGAATAAAAATGAACTTCAAAATACACATCATGTTCCATAGGAATCTACTTGCATTGATGTAAACCTAGGTCAGTTACTGTAGAATGGAAAATTGCAAAATAAATCCAATCTGGAATGGGAAATTCTCAGGAGTTCACAACCTTGGATATGGTGGAGGAGTTTCTCAAAGTAAGGGACATTGTAAACACAACACAAACATGGAGCTCTGCTGGCCTAAAGACTTCTTGAGAAACTGGCTAAGAGGTTGGGCACTTAAATTTATATTGTTGTCTGGAGCTATAGCTTCTTTTGTAGTGAGACCATCAAAGCTGGGTGTGCATCTATGTGACCTGGAGGACATGGTATCTTATTTTATAATGAACATATCGCAGCAGTACTGAATTCCCTCTTTGTAGGTAAACTGTGGCCACTGGGGGCTAAGTGTCTCCCCATGTGGACTGTGAAGCCATTTGTTCATTCTCCATTTTCGTGGTGTTTCTTGCTGCTGCACTGGGAGTTTGGTATTTGCTTAACTAAATACAAGGAGTTCAACGGGGACAAGTGCTGGTGGCTACCCCTACTTCATGTGACACTTTCACAAGTTAGAATGGTATATCAACCATAGGCACCCTGGAACAGCTCTCCACACAGGCCTTGTTTGGTGCTTCATATCTGCCTACATCTTCTCCAGGGGTCATATCTGCATGGACCTTTGAGGTTCTCAGCAGGTGGAAGATCCCCTATATTCCTGTATTGTAAGACCAACTCTGTCCCTCTCTTCTGTAAAGTTAGATTGAGGGAACAGTGTATGGTTAGCATTAATAACTTGTTCAATTTGGGTTAGGAATTATTCTGAGGGATGAATAATGATATTGGGAATCTGCTATATTTATAAGAACATAGAGGTGAAATATATGTATGAAAACAGAAATCTAGGTAAGATTTGAAGCCCAGAAGGGAATTGGGCCCTTGATTGGGATACTTAGCATTGAATTACCTTCAGCAGAGATTTCTTGGATAAATCAATATACAATGGCATAAGACTTTGTACCTTGGATGATTGAATTTGGAAGGGAACATCAACTCCAAAAGGGATAGTCGGTAAGATTAGAAAGACAGTCGGTAGTTTTCGGAAGAAGTGTGAGTATAGAATTTGGAAAAAAAAAATTCTTTAGCAACAGGGTTTCGATTAGAGAGTGAATGCCAATGTCAGCACATGTGAAGAGTCATTCACAATGATGAACTAGGGAAAAAATGTAGGAAAGCAAATATCAAGGAAGACAATAGGAAATTAGGCAAAGTACAAAGTGATTGTTAGGATTAGACATTTTCAACAGGATTGAGTTTGAATATATAATCTTAGGAAGAAACAAATATGTAGTCACCAAAGAATGACATTTGAGAGCATTAGGCAACCTGGACATGGATGTTTTTAGTAATCCATGTTCACTTTCCATTTAGGCTTTGTAAAATCATAAGTGTGACCTTTGCAGTTTTGTCAAGAATATTACTGTGATAAAATGTATATGTAGATCAGGTGACATGAGTATTTCTTCCACCATTTCCGGGAGCAATATTGAGAAGACGTATAAATTAGTATTGGGGGTACAAAGAGGTGTACGCTGTGTCTGTGAATATAGAGATAATGCATGAATAGACCATACTGTGAATAAATAATATAACTGGTTCCACTTTAAATAATTCATTTAATTGATATCTGAAAATATACAGGAAATCTAATATTGATATAAAATCATTCATTCCAACCAGTTATACATCTAATGGTAATATTAGGTTATGGTTTATCATGAAGGGTGTGTCTGATTTTCTTCAAAAGGATTATGGAAATCGAAAATAATGTGTTTGGAAAGAAGTCTCAAAAAATCCAGTCAAGAAACCTGGAGGAATACATGTGTTCTAAAGCAGGAAGGGATTTAAAGTGAACCAAATGCCTCTAAATTTGTGAACTTGTGGATGAAATATATATGCTATGATGGGCTAAACGTGAAGAAATAGTAATGTAGCAGTGTTGAATAGAAATGAAGTTCAAAATAGACATCATGTCCCATAGGAATCTACTTGCATTGATGTAAAACTGGGTCAGTTAATGTAGAAATGTTAGGATTTGTATGAACCATTAACTGAAGTCAGATTTCAGTAATGGGAAACAAATATGTATTCAAGGTGGATGAATATTTCTGAGAATAATCTTCTGAAAAGTTGATTATAAATCCACATACATGAACATGAATGAATATAGGGAGT
Source organism: Callospermophilus lateralis (assembly GCF_048772815.1). NCBI lineage: Eukaryota > Metazoa > Chordata > Mammalia > Rodentia > Sciuridae > Callospermophilus > Callospermophilus lateralis. The sequence continues at coordinate 332,899 of NW_027512423.1, read as the reverse complement.
GTATATAATACACATATCTTTCATATTTTAAAAAACTTGGAGAGTCACACACACACACACACACACACACAGACACACGCACAGACATTAAAAGTAGCAATATATATGCCAATCGCATTTCATCATGAAATATATATAATCCACATATCGAAAAATATTCATTTTGCTTAACATGGATTCATGTATAATGTTGTTCTACTAGGAAGCTGACATAGGTTGAATTTTCAGTTTCAACAGCGTTTAGGAGGAATGATCTCTACTCACATTTTTATCTTCCAAGTCAGTAGCCTCAAAAGTAATTATGTGTGATACCAGGTAGGATTCTATATGTGCGTATAAAAACACATGTGCTGAATAGGCTACAGAGAAAAGGAAACAGGAAGTCACATATTCGTTACCTTTAAAAACACATGTAGAACTATTTCAATTAAAAATTGACAATTTTTATAATACCTACCTTTTATCATGCAAAAGGCAAGACCTAGTATACACCATGCCTCCTCTGAACTGCTTGTATTTCTATTCTCTTTGGGTTATTTTTCTTCACCATATTAAGATTAATCGTCAAAGTCTAGTAGGGTATGGGATAGTGTCAGAGATTCAGTATTTTGGATGGAAAATAGGAAAATGAATCCAATGTGTACGCAAACATATGCTACACAAAAATCTTCCAACTCTCATCAAGAACAATGCCTTGTCATTACCTTCGACCCTAGTAAAACACAATTAGAGGAGAAGAGTTAGAAAATCTGTGAATTCATATGTGGAATAAAATATACTCAGTAGTTCAAAAAATTGGAGGTGGTAAAGGAGTTTCCAAAAGTAAGGGAAAGTTTAAAGAGTCCACACACATGGAGCTCTGCTGGCCTAAAGACTTCTTGAGAAAGTCCTTCTGAGGTTGGGCACTTGAAATATATTTTGTTGTATGGAGCTTTAGCTTCCTTTGTAGTGAGACCATCAAAGATGGGTCTGCATCTATGTGACCTGGAGGACATGGTTTCTTATTTTCCAATGAACATGAGACCGTAGTGCTGAATTCTCTCTTCCTAAGTAAACTGTGGACACTGGTACCTAAGTGTCTCCCCGTGTGAACTGTGAAGCCATTTGGTCGTCCTCCACTTTTCGTGGTGTTTCTTGCTGCTGCACTGGGAGTTTGGTATTTGCATCACGAAATACAAGGAGTTCAACTGGGACACAGTGCTGGAGGGAGTTCTGTCACGTGTGTATGGTCAGGTTCTGCAGGAGAATGCACCATCCAATATTCTATCTCTCATAGTTTGCCCCCGTGTCCATAGCAACCTGATTCTGAACATTTACCTGAAACCAAACCATATAACAATTTGCCTTTACATATAAGGGTCTGCTGGCTGCACCTTGTGAGTCACAAGCCATTTTATATAAATGCCACATTTTTAATCCATTCATCTAATGAAGGGAATATAGGTTGGTTCCACAGTCTTGCAATTGTGAATTGTGCTGCTATGAACATCGATTTATCAGTATCTCTGTAGCATGCTCTTTTTAGTTCTTTAGGGAATAGACCGAGAAGGGGAATAGGTCAAATGGTGGTTCCATTCCCAGCTTTCCAAGAAATCTCCATACTGCTTTCCAAATTGGCTGCACCAATTTGCAGTCCCACCAGCAATGTACAGGTGTGCCCTTTTCCCCACATCCTCGACAGCACATGATGGCGTTTGACTTCATAATGGCTGCCGATCTTACTGCAGTGAGATGGTATCTTAGGGTGGGTTTGTTTTGCTTTTCTCTGACTGCTAGAGATGGTGAGCATTTTTTCATGTACTTATTGATTGATTGTATGTCCTCCTCTGAGAAGTGTCTGTTCAGGTCATTGGCCCATTTGTTGATTGGGTTATTCATTTTCTTATTGTTTAATTTTTCTGAGTTCTTTGTATACTCTGGACATTAGTGCTCTATCTGAAGTGTGAGGAGTAAAGATTTGTTCCAAGGATGTAGGCTCCCTATTTACCTCTCTTATTGTTTCTTTTGCTGAGAAAAATGTATTTAGTTTGAGTAAGTCCCATTTGTTGATTTTAGGGATTAACTCTGGTGCTATGGGTGTCCTATTGAGATATTTGGAGCCCGACACCACAGTATGTAGATGGTGGCAAAAGTTTTCTTCCACCAGATGCAGTGTCTCTGATTTGATATCAACCTCCTAGATCTATTTTGAGTTAACTCTTGTGCATGGTGAGAGGAGGGGATTCAGTTTCATTTTGTTACATATGGAATTCCAGTTTTCCCAGCACCATTTGTTGAAGATGCTATCCTTCCTCCATTGCATGCTTTTAGTCCCTTTATCAAATATAAGATAGCTGTAGTTTTGTGGATTGGTTTCTGTGTCCTCTATTCTGTATCACTGGTCCACCCGCCTGTTTTGTCACCAGTACCATGCTATTTTTGTTACTATTGATCTGTAGTATAGTTTGAGGTCTGGTATCGGTATACTGCCTGATTCACACTTCCTGTTTAGAGCTGTTTTTGCTATTCTGGGTCTTTTATTTTTCCATATGAATTTCATAATTGTTTTATCTATTTCTACAAGAAATGACCTTGAGATTTTGATTGGCATTGCATTAAACCTATAGAGAACTTTTGGTAATATCGTCATTTTGATGATGTTAGTTATGCTTATCCATGAACAGGGTATATTTTTCCATCTTCTAAGATTTTCTTCTATTTCTCTCTTTAGGGTTGTGTAGTTTTCATTGTATATGTCTTTCACCTCTGTTGTTAGGTTGATTCCCAAGTATTTTATTTATTTTTTTTATGATATTGTGAATGGAGTGATTGTCCTCATTTCCATTTCAGAGGATTTGTCGCTGATATACAAAAATGCCTTTGATTTATGCATGGTGATTTAATATCCTGCCACTTTGCTGAATTCATTTATTACCTCTAATAGTTTCTTTGTAGACCCTTTTGGGTCTGCTAGGTATAGAATCATGTCTTTTTCAAATAGCGATAATTGGAGTTCTTCTTTTCCTATTTTAATGCCTTTAATTTCTTTAGTCTTTCTAATTGCTCTGGCCAGTGTTTCTATAACTATGTTGAACAGAAGGGGTGAGAGAGGGCATCATTGTCTTGCTCCAGATTTTAGGGGGAATGCCTTCAATTGTTCTCCATTCAGAATGATGCTAGCCTGAGGCTTAGCAAAGATTGCTTTTACAATATTGAGGTATGATTCTGTTATCCCTAGTTTTTCTAGAGTTTTGAACGTAAAGTGATGCTGTACCTTGTCAAATTCTTTTTCCGCATCTCTCGAGATGATCATATGGTTCTTATTTTTAAGTCTATTGATGTGATGAATAACATTTATTGATCTCCGTATATTGTACCAGCCTTGCATCCCAGGAATGAATCCTACTTGATTATGGTGCACATTTTTTTTTATATACATGTTTTTGTGTCTGATTCGCCAGAATTTTTTTGAGGATTTTTGCATTTTTCCTGAAATACCTTGAAAAGTATTGGTTTTTGTTCTTCTTTAAAGGTTTTGTATAATTCTGCTCTATACCCATCCGGTCCTGGGCTTTTCTTAGTTGGTAGTATTTTGATGGTTTCTTCTATTTCCTCAATTGATATTGGAATGTTTAAGTTGTATATATCCTCCTGACTCAATCTGGGCACATCATATGACTTAAGAAATTTATCAATGCCTTCACTATATTCTATTTTATTGGAGTATATTAATTCAAAATAATTTCTGATTTTCTTCTGTATTTCTGAAGTGTCTCTTGTTATATTTCCTTTTTCATTTCATATGCTAGTAATTTGAGTTCTCTTTCTTCTTCTCTTTGTTAGCATGGCTAAGGCTCTGTCGATTATATTTATTTTTTTAAAAAACCAATGTATTGTTTTGTCAATTTTTTCAATTGTTTCTTTTGTTTCGATTTCATTAATTTCTTCTCTGATTTTAATTATTTGTTGCCTTCTACTTCTTTTGCTGTTGTTTGCTCATGTTTTTCTAAGATTTTGAGATGAAGTATGAGATCATTTATTTGTTGGTTTTTTCTTTTTCTAAGGAATGAACTCAAGCAATGAATTTTCCTCTTGGAACTGCTTTCAATGTGTCCCATAGATTCCGATATATTGTGTCTGTGTTTTCATTTATCTCTAAGAATTTTTTAATTTCTTCCTTGATGTCTTCTATAACCCATTGATCATTCAGAAACCTATTGTTCATTCTCCAAGTGATGAATGATTTTTCCTTCCTTTTTTTATCCTTGATTTTTAATTTCATTCCATTATGATCAGATAAAATGCATGGTATTATCTCTACTCCTTTTTATTGTCTAAGAATTGCCCTGTGACATAATATATGATGTATTTTTGAGAAGGATCCATGTTCTGCTGAGAAAAAAGTGTAACTTCTTGATGATGGGTTGTATATTGTATATATGTCAATTAAGTCTAGGTTATTAATTGTGTTATTGAGTTCTATAGTTTCCTTATTCAACTTTTGTTTGGAAGATCTGTCCAGTGGTGAGAGAGGTGTGTTCAGGTCTCCCATGATTACTGTATTGTGGTCTATTAGACTCTTGAAATTGAGAAGAGTTTGTTTGATGAACAAAGCTGCACCATTGTTTGTGGCATATATATTTATGATTGTTATGTCTTGTTGGCGTATGGTTCCCTTGAGTAGTATGTAGTGTCCTTCTTTATCCCTTTTGATTAACTTTGGCTTGAAATCTCTTTTATTTGATATGAGTATGGACACTCCTGCTTGTTTCCGAAGTTCATAAAAGTGATATGATTTTTCCAAGTATCACCCTCAGTCTATGTATGTCTTTTCCTATAAAATGCGTCTCCTGTAGGCAGCATTTTGTTGGTTCTTGTTTTGCCATTAACATTTAGGGTTATTATTGAGATATGGGTTGTTCTTCCAGCCATATTTGTTTATTTATGTTACTAAACATGGTTTGTTTTCCTCTTTGATTATTTTCCCCCCTTTAATGTCCTACCTCACACTGTTGGTTTTCATTGGTATTTTCCATTTCCACTTCCTGTAATGTTTTGCCGAGGATGTTTTGAAGAGATGGTTTTCTAGCTGCAAATTCTTTTCACTTTTGTTTATCGTGGAAGGTTTTAATTTCATCTTCCATCTGAAGCTTAATTTCGCTGGATACATGATAATTGGTTGAAACCCATTTTCTTTCAGTGTTTGAAATATGTTATTAAAGGATCTTCTAGCTTTCAGAGTCTGTGTTGAAAGATCAGCTGTTATCCTGGTTGGTTTACCACTAACTATAATCTGCTTCCTTTCTCTTGTAGCTTTTAAAATTCTCTCCTTATTCTGTATGTAGGGTATCTTCATTACAATGTGTCTAGGTGTGGATCTCTTATGATTTTGCACGTTCGGCGTCCTGTAGACTTTTAGGATTTGGGATTTTGTCTCATTCTTCAAGTCTAGGAATTTTTCTCCTATTATTTCATTGAATAGATTGCTCACTCCTTTGGTTTGGCCCTCTATACTTTCCTGTATCCCAATGACTCTTATGTTTATTCTCTTTTTGTTATCCCATATTTCTTGCAGTTTTGCTCATGGTTTCTTAACAGTCTTGCTGAGCTGTATATGTTCTTTTTGAGTTGAAATACTTTGTCTTCATTGTCTGATGTTCTATCTTCTAAGTATTCTGCTCTGATGGTAGTATTCTCAATTGAGTTTTTAAGATGGTTCATTACTTCCTGCGTTTCTAAGATTTCAGTTCGTTTGTTTTTTATAACCTCTATCTCCCTGTATAGTTGATCTTTGCTACTTGGATTTTTTTATGTAATTCATTGTCGAAGTGATCTTTCATTGTCTGATTTTTGCTGTCTAATGTCTTCCTTGAGATTCCAGATCACCTGAAGCATGTATATCCTGAATTCTTTATCTGACATTCCATATGCTGCATCTATTACCTCTTCTAAAGTTGAGTTGACCTGCATTGCTTGTGGTCCTTTCTTTCCTTGTCTTTTCATACAGCTTGCGTTTCTTTCTGCTTGGTGAAACTGTTGTGTTTTTGTAATTTTCCCCCTGTATATTTATATTGCTCTTGTATACTGGAAAAGTCTCCATTGCAGGTGCGGTTGGCGGCTGTGCTGCTCCTCCAATTGGGGTGATCTGTCTACCATGCTGACCGGCCGCTAGGCCTGTTCTGCCGGTCGGTCATACGTCTGCCTACCTTGCAGGCATGGGTGTTGGCTCTGCTCTGCCCCTACTCCAATTGGGGTGACGTGACTACCACGCCGGTGGGTCGCTGGGCCTGTTCCAGGCACAGGCGGCAGCTCTGCTCTGCACCTCTGGCTTGATGACAAAATGAGAGAGACTCAGATGTTTGTGACTCACTTTCTTTACCAGGAGACCAACTATTTCTCTCGCCGCTGGTATCGATGAAGTTATCTCCTCCACCGCTTTGTGATCACATCAGATGTCTGCCATGTTGGTATCCCATGTAAATGGCAGCATTTCATTCCCTTTGTCGGGTGACCAAAGCAACGGGTAAGTCCTGACCGGCCCTCACAAGCCCCGTCTCAATCCTGTTGCCACTGTCTATGAAGGCTCAGTTGGCATTTACCTCTACAGTATTCAGCAGGACCCAGACCAAGAAACAGTTTCCGCAGGTTCTTTAGCCCTGGGCCAGAGCAGTTCCGGGACCCGGAATTCAGCCGCTCCGGGCTCGGTGTATGTTCTGATAGGAGAACGATACAAGAAGCAATTTTCATGGGTTCTTTAGCACTGACCCTGAGTAATTTGTCTGCAAGATGAAGGCAAATGGCAGCCTGAAATTACCTATTCTGTATCTGAATGAGCTGTGATCAGTCGAAAACAGGGATGGTGACATCAGCTCTTCAAGATGGTGACCGCTATCTTCCTCTGTGGTCTCACCGGTGTGGAAAACCGAATTGGACCGCTTCCTTCCCCCATTTCAAACCCAGAATTCAGCACTGAGCACAGTGATTGCCCAGATGGCAGGAGCCCACATAATCCACAGACTGTATCTTTGTGTTGCTCTCTCGTCGTTTCCCAGCGCGCATTGCAGACACTAGCCGTGGGGCGATTTGCTAAATAAGCAGCGTGACCCTCCATGAGGACAAATTGCTGGTGTTTGAGTCCCCGTAGCTGGTCCTTGTGCAATGGAAATCCTTCCTGTAGGTTTTGGAGCACACCAATTTTCCTGGAAATTTCTAATAAGATAGATTTTAGCCGTTCTAACTCGTCCTTCTCCTGCAAAGTGACGCGGTACAGGTGGGTAATGAACTCCCATCGCTGCCATAATATGATCCCCTGAAGTTAGTTTTCAGTACTAGGAAACAAACATGTATTTCAGGTGGGAAAATATTTCTGAGAATAATCTTCTCAAACGTTGATTATAAATCCAAATACATGAATATGAATGAATTTAGTTAGTGTATAATAAGACACATATATTTTATATTTTGAATAATCAGCAGAGTGAATACACACACACACACACACACACACACTTAAATACAGACATTACAAAGTAGCATTATGTATGGCAATCGAAATTCACCATGAAATATATATCATCCACAGATCCAAAAATATTGATTTTACTAAATATGGATTTATGTTGTTCAACTAGGAAGCTCACCCATAGGTTGAATTTTCAGTTCCAACAGCATTTAGAAGAAGTGTTTTCTTCTAACAATTTGTATTTGCAAAGTCAGTTACCTCACAAATATGTACGTGTGATACCATGTAGTATTCTATATGTGCATATAAAAATGCATGTGCTGAATCGGCTACAGAGAAAGGGAGACAGGAATTCACATATTTGTTAACTTTAAAAACACATAGAGAACTATTTTAACTACAAATTGACAAGATTTATAACACCAACCCTTTATCATGCAAAAGGAAAGTACAACTATACACCATGCCTCCTCTGAACTGGTTGTATTTCTATTCTGTGTGGGTTATTTTACTCCATCATATTAGGATTAGTAGTCAGAGTCTAGTAGGATTTGGGTTAGTGTCAGGGATTCAGTATTTCGAATTGAAAATAGGAAAATAAATTCAATATTTATGCAAATATGTGATACAAATAAATGTTCCCACTCTCATCTAGAAAAATGCCTTGACATCATCTTCGCTTAAAGTAAGACACAATTAGAGGACATGATTTACAAAAATCTGTGAATACATATCTGGAATGGAATATGCTCAGGAGTTCATATACTTGGAGGTGGTATAGGAGTTTCCAAAAGTAAGGGACAGGGTAAACACTCCACAAACATGGAGCTCTGCTGGCCTAAAGAGTTTTGAGAAACTGCCTCTGAGTTTGGGCACTTGAAATATATGTTGCTGTCAGGAGATTTAGCTTCCGTTCTAGTTAGACCATCATAACTGGGTCTGCATCTATGTGACCTGGAGGACATTGTTTCTTATTTCCCAATGAACATGAGGCAGCAGTGCTGAATTTTTTCTTTGTAGGTAAACTGTAGCCACTGCGCGCTAAGTGTCTCCTCGTCTTTACTGTAAAGCCATTTCTTCATCCTCCACTTTTTGTGGTGTTTCTTGCTGCTGCACTGGGAGTTTGGTATCTGTTTCTTGAAATACAAGGAGTTCCACTGAGACAAAGTGTTGGAGGGAATTCTGTCACATGTGGTGGGTCAGGGTCTGCAGGAGAATGCACCAAGCAAGCTTCTTTCCCACAGAGCTTGCCCCATTGACCATAGCAACCTGATTCTGAATATTGTCCTGAAACCTCTCCATATAACAAGATGCTTTTACATACAAGGGTCTGCTGGATGCAAAATGTCAGTCACAAGCCATTTGGAAGCCAATGGCAGATAAACATGGCCTCACCATAAGAGTTATTTCAGACACCTCCCCACCACTGCTCTAGGCCAACTACTCAGCAGGCTCCAAATTACTGGCATCTCTGTTCTACAGCATTTTTGTGAAACCAAGTCAATCAAGGCACTGTCTGGTATACTCATAATCAGCAACAGGAATCCAAAGTTTCTCCAGTGCCACTTGGTCAAGGGAATTTCAAAAATTTGGTGGTATTTATCTAGCTATTTTTTAAGGATGAAGTTGGAGGCACTGTGGGTTTCCAATCATTCAGGATCCATTAAATGGCGAGGAAACTCATTTGAACGAAAGAAATGGAGAACTATCACAGGCAAAGCTTCCCAAAGTGTGGCCAAAAGGTCACATGAAGCCAGGCTCATTGAGGTCTAAAATGTGAGCTCCATGTGTGTTTTGACTCTCAACTATGGCTGCCAAGTCTTTAACAATAAAATCGTGTGATATCCTGGCTGAGATTACTTATGCTCTGTGGAAAGCCACCCTGGGCCTAGATCTCAGTTTCCAAGGGCGAATCTCATGTGTGGCCTCCTAAAATCTCAACACAATTCATGGCAATACTTCTCTGAGGACAGTTCCACAACTCAGTCTCTTAGGGGAATCACACCAGAGTTCAAGCCCAGGTGGAACCAGACATCTCTTCCAACCGCCACACAAATGACCACAATTAAAAACAAAAGACTCCCACATGGCACTCATCTTCTTCCATATAGACACTAATAATAACCTCTGGCTTGAGGTTTTCATGAGGGGCACAGACCAACACAGTGTTCAAAATAAGCACCCTCGCACCTCATTTGTCACAAGTCAGGGTTGCCTGGACACCCTTCCTTTGAACACGGAATGATCATAGAGCCCTGCCTTTAATACTGCTCCACAATTCAAATTTGAGGCTTACTGACTGTGGGATTTAGATTCTTTATGTGAACTGGAGTCATGAGTAATCACAAGCACCAGTGGGCTAGACTCTGCAAGGCTTTGAAGTACTCATTTGATGCAAAGGATCCCTATTCTCACTTGATGGAGATCAGGAACCTTACAGAGGAAGGCGAGAGACGTAGTCCACAATAAATGCTTTTTGGACATTTTGGATTTGGGTGCACACATGGGATCTTTCTTTAGGTCCATTAGGTGCTGAGTATCTAAGCCACAGCCTCACACAGGGCCAAGTGGCCAATTCAGACACATCCCTTTCCAAACAACTAAGCAAAGAGCCCCAGGTGATGCCCATTCATTTCCATTTGAAAACTGTTTTCTTCAGGCTTCACAAAGGCGTGGCCTAATCAAAGACCTTCCTGTTATTCAGTGCAACAGAAGAATAGGTATGCAAAAGGCCCAAAGCAGGGTTTCTCCACAGAGACTTTACTGGTCACATTGATATCTGAGTTTTCTGAGATGCTCCAATTCCCTTCAGCTATCCTGTACATGGCCATGTCCCAGAGCTTGGAGGTGGTACATATCTTGGACACATAACCATGAGCCTATTATGGTTAGTGGCCAGAATTCAGGCAGAAAACAGGAACTTAGGAAGACAGTAGGTGTTGCCCTTCCAGAAGGCAAGCCAAGTCCATCTATATATTGGGAAGGTTGAATGCTGGGAAGCTTTCTACTAGACAGAACACATCCATTGATGCATGCTCTTTCTAATGTCTTCATCCACGAACACAGTGGGATACCCAGACGTAGAAACACACTCCTTGTCAAACGACTTTCTAGAAACCATCCACTCCAAAATGAACATACTGCCTTTCCTACCTATTCTCAGAAAATGAGACAAGACCACAAACTCACACCCAACCCACAAAGGCACCTCCTACCCCCAAGTAGGTCTGTGACTATCCGGAGTGTCCTCTTACTGGTGGGCCATACTATGTTCCCAGAAATGGCCTGTCCTGTATCAGATCTGGTCTCCTTGGCCAACTCTGTGAGGTTATTAGGAGCCAGCGGTGAGCCATTACATGGAGATGACTTTTTCTCTCTCAGGTCCTTCATAGCTGCATACATCTTCTCCAGGGATCATTTCTGTATGGACCTTTGAGGATCTTAGCATGTGGAAGATCTGCTACATTCCTATATTGAAAGACCAACTCTGTCTCTAATCTTCTGTAAAGTTAGATTGAGGGAACAGTGTATGGTTAGGATTAATAACATGTTCGATATGAGTTAGGAATCATGCTGCAGGAATGATTGGGAAGCTACAATATTTACAAGAAAATATAGGTGAAATATTAGTATGAAAACAGAAATGTAGGTAAGATTTGAAGCCCAGAAGGGCATTGGGCCCTTGATTGGGATACTTAGATTTGAATTATTTTCTGAAGAGATGTCTCAGATAAATTCAGTACAATGGCATAGGACCTTGTACGTTGGATGATGGAATGTTGAAGAGAACTTCTAGTCAAAAAGGGATAGTTGAAATTACTAGAAAGATATTCAGTTTCAGAAAGAAGAGTGAGTATAGGTTTTGGACAAAAGTTCTCCAGCAATAGGGTTTCGGATAGAGAGTGAATTTAAATGTGAGCACATGTGAAGAGTCAGTCACAATGATGAACTGGGGAAAATATGTCGGTAAGAAGATATCAATAGAGACATTAAGAAATCAGGAAAAGTATAAAGTGAGTGATAGGATTAGATATTTTCAACAGGGTTGAGTTTGAATATATAATCTAAGGAAGAAAAAATATGTTGTCACAAATAGGATTGACATTTGAGAACATTAGGCAACATGTACATGGATGTTTTTAGTAATCCATGCTCACTTTCAATTTAGGCTTTGGTACAATCATATGTTTGACCTTTGCATTTTGGGTCCCGAATATTACTGTGATAAAATGTATATGTAGATTGGGTGACATAAGTATTTCTTATACCATTTCTGAGAGCAATATTTTGAAGATGTATAAATTATTATTGGCGGTACAAAGATTTGTACTATGTGTCTATGAATATAGAATTAATGCATGAATTGACAATACTGTGAATAAATAATATAACTGTTTCCACTTTAAATAATGGATTGAATTGATATGTGAAAATATACACAAAAACTTATATTGATATACAATCATTCATTCCAACCAGTTACACATCTAATTGTATAATTGCGTTATGTTTTATTATAAAGATTGTGTGAGATTTGCTTCAAAAGTGATTATGGAAATCGAAAATACTGTGTTTGGAAAGAAGTCTCATTAAAAGACCAGTCAAGAAACCTGGAGGAATACATGTGTTCTGAAGCAGTAAGTGATTGGAAGAGAAACAAATGCCTATAAATTTGTGAATTTGTGGATGAAATATATATCCTATGATGTGCATGAACTGAAGAAATATTAACGAACCAATGTTGAATAAAAATAAACATCAAAATATACACCATGTCCCATAGGAATCTAATTGCATTGATGTTAAACTGGGTCAATTACTGTAGAAATATTAGTATTTGTATGCACATTCACTGAAGTTAGTTTTAAGTACTAGAAAACAAATATGTAGTTCAGGTAAATGAATACTTCTGAGAATAATCTTGTGAAATTTTTATTATAAATCCACATACATGAACATGAATGAATTTCGGTAGTGTATATAAGACACATATATTTCATATTTTGAAAAATCTTGAGAGTGTATATATATATATATATATATATATATATATATATATATATATACACACACACCCAAAACACACAGAGATATTAAAAAGTACCAATATATAAGCCAATCAATATTCATCATGAAATATATAACATCCACAGATGCAAAATAATTTATTTTACTGAGCATGGATTTATGTACAATGTTGTTCTCCTAGGAAGCTCACACATAGGTTGAATTTTCAGTTCCAACTGCTTTTAGGAGGAGTGATCTTTTCTCACAATTTGTATCTCCAAGTCAGCCAAGTCACAAAAATGTACGTGTGATACCAGGTAGGATTCTATATGTGCATATAAAAATACATGTGCTGAATAGGCTACAGAGAAAGGGCATATAAAAATACATGTGCTGAATAGGCTACAGAGAAAGGGAGACAGGAATTCACGTATTTGTTAACTACAAAAACCCATGGTGAACTATTTTAATTAAAAATTGACTAGATTTATAACACCTACACTTTATCATGCAAAAGGCAAATCCAACTATACACCATGCCTCCTCTGAACTGTTTGTATTTCACTTCTGTTTGCATTATTTCTCTCCACCATATTAGGGTTAGTAGTCAGAGTCTAGTAGGGTATGGGTTAGTGTCAGGGATTCAGTATTTTGAATGTAAAATAGGAAAATGAATCAAATGTGTATGCAAATATGTGCTACACAAAATCTTCCTACTCTCATTCACAACAATACCTTGACACTATCTTTGCTCCAAGTAAGACAAAATAAAAGAAGAAGATTTAGAAAATCTGTGAATACATATCAGGAATGGAACATGGTTACGAGTTCACAATATTGGAGGTGGTAGAGGAGTTTCCAAAAGTAAGGGACAGGGTAAATACTGCACAAATATGGAGATCTGCCAGCCTAAAGACTTCTGGAGAACCTGCCTCTGAGGTTGGCCACTTGAAGTATATGTTGTAGTCAGGAACTATGGCTTCCTTTCTAGTGAGACCACCAAAGCTGGGTCTCCATCTATGTGACCTGCAGAACATGGTTTCTTATTTTCCAAAGAACGTGAGGCAGCAAGGCTAAATTCTCTCTTTGTAAGTAAACTCTTGCCACTGAAGGCTAAGTGTGGCCCCGTGTGGACTGTGAAGCCATTTGGTCATCCTCCACTTTTCATGGTGTCCTTGCTGCTGCACTGGGAGTTTGGTATTGGCTTCAGGAAATACAAGGAATTCAACTGGGTCACAGTGCTGGAGGGAGATCTGTCACGTGTTGTGTGTCAGGGTCTGCAGGAGAATGCACCAACCAGGCTTCTATCCCACATAGCTTGCCCCCTTGACCATAGCAACCTGATTCTGAACATTGCCCTGAAACCTCTCCATTCAACAAGATGCCTTTACATACAAGGGTCTGCTGGCTGCACCATGTCAGTTACAAGCCTTTTGGCAGATCCACATGACCCCACCACAGAAGTTTTATCACAGACCTGCAAAACACTGCTCTAGGCCCACTACTCAGCAGACTTTAACTTATTTGCATCATTGTTCTACACCATTTTCATGAAACCCAGTCAATCAAGGCACTGTCTGGTACACTCATGATGAGCAACAGGAAATCCAAAGTGTATCCAGTGTCACCTGGTGATGGGAATTTCAAATTTTTATGATGTTTATCTAGCCATTTTTCAAGGATGAGGTTGGAGGCACTGTGGGATTTAATTCATTCTGGAAACATTAAAAGGTGAGAAAGCCCATTTCAATGAAAGATCTGGAGAACTCTCACAGTCAAGACTTCCCAAAGAGTGGCCAAAAGATCAAATGAAGCCAGGCCCATTGAGGTCTACAATGTGAGGTCCATGTGTGTTTTTACTCTCAACTATGGCTGTCAAGTCTTTCAGAATAAAATCATGTGATATTCTGGCTCAGATTCCCAGTGCTCTGTGGGAAGCCCCCCGGGCCTGGATCTCAGTTTCCAAAGGCCACTACCATGTGTGGCCTCCAAAAATCTCAACACAATTCATGGCAATACATCTCTGCAGTCATTTCCAGAACTCAGTCTCTAAGAAGACTCACACCAGAGTTCAAGCCAAGGTGGACCCAGTCATCTCTTCCATCAGCCAAACAAATGACCACAATTAAAACCAAAACACTCCCACATGGCTCTCAACTACTTCCACATAGACACTCATCGTAACCTCTGGCTGGAAGTTTCCATGAGGGGTGCAGCTGAAGACAGTATCCAAAATATGCTCCCTACCCTCATTTGTCTAATGTCAGGGTGGCTTGACAACCTATCTGTGAACAAGGAGTGATCAATTAGGCCTGCCATTAATACTGCTCTGCTTCTCCAATTTGAGCCTTATGTCTGTGGGGTTTAGATTCTTTATGTGAATTTGAGTTATGAAAAAATCCAAGCACCTATGGGCTTGCCTCTGCAGGGCTTTGAAAAACTTTTTGAACCAAAGATACCTATTCTCACTTGATGGAAGTCAGGAACCTTACAGAGGAAGGCGAGAGACTTCATCCACAAGACTGCTCTTTTTCCATTTTGGTTTTGGATGCACACATGAGATCTTTCCTTAGATTCATCAGGTGGTGAGAATCTAAGTCACAGCCTCACACAGGGCCAAGAGGCTGATTCAGACACATCCCTTTCCACGGCAATTAAGCAAAGAGCCACAGGTGATGCTCTTTATTTTCCATTAGAAAACTGTTTTCTTCAGGTTTCACAAAGGGGTGGACTGAGGCAAAGACCTTCCAGACATTCAGGGCAACGGAACAATAGGTAAACAAAAGGCCCAAATCAGTGTTTCTCCACTGACACTTTACTGGTCACACTGATATCTGAGTTTTCTGAGTTCCTCTCCATTCCCTTCAGCCATCCAGTACAAGGCCATGTTATAGAGTTTGGAGGTGGTACATATCTTTTACACAAAACCATGAGCCTATTCTTGAGAGTGGCCAGAATTCAGGAAGAAAACAGGAACTTAGGAAGATAGCAGGTATTGCCCATTCATAAGGAAAGCCGTAGTCCATTCATAAATTTGGCAGGATGAATGCTGAGAAGCTTTCTACTAGACAGAACAATTCCATTGATGCATTCTCTTTTCTAATGTCTATAACCACAGACACAGTGGAATACACAAACCCACAACCACACCCACAAAGGCAACTCTTTCCTCCAAGTTGGTCTGTGACTATCCAGAGTGTCCTCTGACTGGTGGGCCATACTATGTTCCCCAAAATTGCTTGTCCTGTCTCAAATCTGCTTTCCTTTGCTAACTCTGTGAAGTAGTCAGGAGTCAGCGGTGAGCCAATACCTGCTTTATCAGGAAAGAATTATCTTCAGAACTTCCCTGGCATTTGGCCATCCTCACATCAGTAGGTAAGTGCCGCAGCCCGGCTGGCTGGGCAAAATAACCGGGGGGTGACGAACAACTTGGGTAGACTGATGCAGCAGGAGTGGAAGCCGATTATTGTTGAATAAGAGCGGTATTTATACATTTTACACAGCCTATCTAATTAGCATGAAATAGATACAGCAGTCAAACAATAAGGAATCTCCACACTTAATGGCTCGCTTTTGTTACTTCACAAACCACTTCCTCTGGCATTTTGCCAGGCGCCATCCAGACTTTTTTACAGACTCTAACATTTCTCCAGCAAAATAACAGGTGCCAATCTGACTTGTTTACAGACCTTAACAGGTAAGAAGAAAGACTGACTCTGTCTTTGGTAAATTCAAACAAGTGAGACCACTGGGACTGGGATTGGTAATGGCTCTGGGTGCCTGGCTTCCTGGATCCCAAGTTCAGAGACTTTCATCATCAAGGAAGTGAGGTGTGGTCACTTCTTTCAGGAACTGAATGAGGTAACTGCCTTGGCAACCACTTTGTCCTAACAGTTGCTTCCAAGGGTCCCATGAGATGGAGGCTGCCCCTACTTCCTGTGACACTTTCATATGTTAGAATGGTATATCAACCATACGCACCTGGGAAGAGCTTTCCACACAGGCCTGGTTTGGTCTACTCTACATTAAGAAGAGTGAGGCTGATTCAGACACATTCCTTCATCCTACCAGGTTCTTTGCCATGGAGATGTCTTTTGCTCTCTCAGGTCCTTCATAGCTGCCTACATCTTCTCCAGAGATCATTTCTGCATGTACCTTTGATGTTCTCAGCAGGTGGAAGATCCCATACATTCCTGTATTGTAAGACCAACACTGTCGCTGCTCCTCAGTAAAGTTAGATTCAGGGAACAGTGTATGATTAGTGTTATTAACATGTTCGATATGGGTTAGGAACCATTCTGCTGGAAGAATAATGGTATTGGGAACCTGTGATATTTATAAGAATATAGAGGTGAAATATATGTACGAAAACAGAAATCTAAGTAAGATTTGAAGCCAAGAACTTCATTTGTCCCTTGATTGGGATACTTAGCGTTGAATTACATTCTGCACAGATGTTTCAGATAAATCGATATACAATGGCATAGGACCTTTCACCTTGGATGATTGAATGTAGAAGAGAACATCCAGTCAAAAAGTGATAGTCGGTAGGATTAGGAAGATAGTCGGTAGGTTTAGGAAGAAGAATGAGTGTAGGATTTGGAACAAAAGTTCTTTAGAAGTAGGGTATCGCTAAGAGAGTGAATGTAAATATCAGCACATGTGATGAGGAAGTCACAATGATTAACTGGGGAAAATATGTAGGAAAGCAGATATCAATAGAGACATTACAAAATCAGGCAAAGTATAAAGTGAGTGACAGGATTAGACATTTTCTACATGTTTGAGTTTGAATATATAATCTTTGGAAGAAACGAATATGTAGTCACCAATAGGATTTTCATTTGAGAGCATTAGGCAACCTGGACATGGATGTTTTTAGTAATCCATGTTCACTTTCCATTTAGGTTTTGTACAATCATAAGTGTGACCTTTGCTTTTTGTGTCCAGAATATTACTGTGATAAAATGTATATGGAGATCAGGTGACATGGGTATTTCTTCCACCATTTCTGGGAGCTATATTTTGAGGACGTATAAATTAGTATTGGGGGTACAAAGAGGTGTACCTGTGTCTATGAATATAGAGATAATTCGTGAATAGACTGTACTGTGAATAAATAATATAACTGGTTCCACTTTAAATAATGGATTGAATTGATATCTGAAACTAAGTAAGAAATCTTATATCGATATACAACCATTCATTCCAACCAGTTATACATCTAATGGTAATATTAGTGTTATGGTTTATTGTGACGGGTTTGTGCGTTTTGCTTCAAATGTGATAATGGAAATTGAAAATAATGTTTTTGGGAAGAAGTCTCATGAAAAGAGCAGTTATGAAACATGGAGGAATACATGTGTTCTCAAGCAGGAAGTGATTGAAAGTGAAACAAATGCCTATAAATTTGAGAAATTTTGATGAAACATATATGCTATGATGTGCATAAACTGAAGATAGTAATGTACCAGTGTTGAATAAAAATGAATGTCAAAATACACATCATGTCTCATAGAGTCTACTTGCATTGATGTTCAACTGGGTCAGTTACTGTAGAAATATTAGGATTTGGGGGGGAATTAATAATAGAATTTATTTTAGCACTAGCATGCCACAGAATGTAGAGGAAAGATCAATGGATTTTTAGTTATAGCACTAATAATCTAACATTTAGTGACTATTTTGGATAGTCTAGAAATTACATAAGGCTATGTAACATATTTTTTTATTTAACATTCATCAAAGCTTGGAATTTTCGTAATATTTCTTCTTTTTTCTTTTTTTATTTTTTCAGTTGTTGATTGACCTTCATTTTGTTTATTTGCATGTGGTGCTGAGAATAGAACCATGTGCCTCACACATGCTAAAAAAGCATGTGACCTCTGAGCCACAAACCCAGCCCCTCCACTTCTATCTTAACATCATACACTCATGTCCCTCTTCTTTACTCACTTTCTTCCTCATTTTCCCCCTTCTCTCCCTTCCTTTTTGGTTTCCCCTCCATATCTATTTTTCTCTCATGTCACTACAAACAGTAGTAAGCTATGAAATTTAAATTTAAGACTGTTTTTTATAGTCATTCTTTTTCTTGAGAAAATTTAAAAATTATAATCACCTGATAGATATATTACAATACATTTATTATACATATGTATCTATATTCATGCATATGCATTACATATATTATATATATACATATATATTTAAAAGTACTTTGATTTTCCTGTTAGAAATAATATAGACCAAGTCTTTCTTAATTCTCAATTCTTCCATAATTAACATCTAACAGTGAAAATCAAATAAACATATTTAAGTAAACAGGTATCATTCTTATTTATCAATACTGATAATTTAAAGTTTTATATCACATTAAGCTGTAATGTGGCATATTAACTCTTATGAATTAGAGAAATTTTATTTGAACAACCTATTATTTAAGGACCATATGCACTGACATTTTAAATGGCTTTCTTGTGCTTTCAATTTCTATCAATTGTGTATTAATTGCCAAATACTTATTTTAGTACTTTTCATGTTCATAATTGATATAAAGTCAATTGTTTAATTCTTCTTGTAAGTAGTTACTTATTACAGTAGGGACATTATTAATAATACTACATCTTTATAAGAAAAATGGTACAAATTTATTTTCATGCAAAATTAAGAATAATTGCATGCTCTAGATGTTTGATTGTTGATACATATAACAAAGAGCTTTTGATGAGTCTCTTCCCCAGTAAAACATAAAATGCAAAGATATAGTTAGGTTTGTATGTCCAAATAAAGATAAGAAAAATTACACATTATCAGGTAGAAACTATTAAATAAAAGATGAAAAGAACAATCCAACACATTGTACGAACTTGTCAGATGAGGTAGTATTCTGGAAGAATAGCCTAAGACTAGACCTTGTCCATGACAAAACATTCACGAAAAAAATGAAATATGAAAAGTGTAGAAAATGCTATGAATTTTTCATGAAGTTAGGTGAATTATCCTTTAATCTCAATTTATGTGCATTTTCTGGTAAAATAAATTTGTGATATTCACAAAACAAAGTTTCTGTAGAGCAAAATGAATACATCTGAACCCATTTTTAGCTGATTTCTTCCCACTAAATTTTAAACCTTTATTTATTTATTTATTTTTATTGGTTGTTCAAAACATTACAAAGCTCAAGATATATCATCTTTCATACATTTGACTCAATTGGGTTATAAACTCCCATTTTTTCCCCAAATACGAATTGTAGAATCACATTGGTTACACATTCACATTTTTACATAATGGCATATTAGTGACTGTTGTATTCTGCTACCTTTCCTATCCCCTACTATCCACCCTCTCCTCCCCTCCCACCTTCCCTCTCTACCTCATCTGCTATTGTTCAATTCTCTCCATTGTTTCCCCCTCACTTCCCCTCACAACATCTTATATGCAATTTTGTGTAACATTGAGAGTTTCCTACAATTTTCATAAGCTTTCCCTTCTCTCTCCCTTTCTCTCCCCCCATTCGTCTTTGTTTAATGTTAATCTTTTCCTCATGCTCTTCCTCCCTGTTCTGTTCTTATTTGCTCTCTTTATAACAGAGAAGACATTTGGCATTTGTTTTTTAAGGATTGGTTAGCTTCGCTTAGCATAATATGCTCTAATGCCATCCATTTCCCTGCAAATTCTATGATTTTGTCATTTTTTTGTGCTGTGTAATACTCCATTGTGTATAGATGCAACATTTTTTTTATCTATTAATCTATTGAAGGGCATTTAAGTTGGTTCCACAGTCTAGCTATTGTGAATCGTGCTGCTATGATCATTGATGTGGCAGTATCCCTATAGTACGCTCTTTTAAGATCCTCAGAGAACATTCCAAGAAGGGTGATAGCTGGGTCAAATGGTGGATCCATTTCCAGCTTTTCCAGGAATATCCATACTTCTTTCAAAATTGGCCTCACCAATTTGCAGTCCCACCAGCAGTGTACAAGTGTATCCTTTTCCCCAAATCCTCGCCAACACTTATTGTTGTTTAACTTCATAATGGCTGCTGATCTTACTGGAGTCAGATGGTATCTTAGGGTGGTTTTGATTTGCATTTCTCAGACTGCTAGAGATGGTGAGCATTTTTTCATGTACTTGTTGATTGATTGTATGTCCTCCTCTGTGAAGTGTCTGTTTAGGTCCTTGGCCCATTTGTTGATTGGGTTATTTGTTATCTTATTGTTTAATATTTTGAGTTCTTTGTATATTTTGGATATTAGGGCTCTATCTGAAGTGTGAGGGGTAAAAATTTGTTCCCAGGATGTAGGCTCTCTATTTACCTCTCTTATTGTTTCTCTTCTTGAGAAAAAACTTTTTAGTTTAAGTAAGTCCCATTTGTTTATTCTTGTTATTAACTCTTGGGCTATTGATGTCTTATTAAAGAATTTGGAGCCCGACCCCACAGTATATAGATCATAGCCAACTTTTTCTTCTATGAGACGCAGTGTCTCTGATTTGATATCTAGCTCCTTGATCTATTTTGAGTTAACTTTTGTGCATGGTGAGAGAACGGGATTCAGTTTCATTTTGTTGCACATGGATTTCTAATTTTCCCTGCACCATTTGTTGAAGATGCTATCCTTCATCCATTGCATGTTTATAGCCACTTTATCAAATATAAGAAAGTTGTAATTTTGTGGATTGGTTTCTGTCCTCTATTCTATACCATTGGTCCACCTGCCTGTTTTGGTACCAGTACCACACTGTTTTTGTTACTCTTGCTTTGTAGTAAAGTTTGAACTCTAGTATCGCTATACCTCCCGATTCACACTTCCTGCTTAGAATTCCTTTTGCTATTCTGTGTCTTTTGTTTTTCCATATGAATTTCATGATTGCTTTATCATTTCTACAAGAAATGCCGTTGGGATTTTGATTGGCATTGCTTTAAACCTGTAGAGAACTTTGGGTAATTTCGCCATTTTGATGAATTTAGTTCTGCCTATCCATGAACAGGGTACATTTTTCCATCTTCTAAGATCTTTTTCTATCTCTCTCTTTAGGGTTCTGTGGTTTTCACCTCTTTTGTTAGGTTGATTTCCAAGTATCTTATTTTCTTTGAGGATATTTTGAATGGAGTGGTTTTCCTCATTTCCATTTCAGAAATTTTGTTGCTGATATACAGGAATGCCTTTGATTTATGCGTGTTGGTTTTATATCCTTCATTTATTAACTCTAGCAGTTTCTTTGTAGACCCTTTTGGGTCTGTTAAATATATTACCATGTCATCCACAAATAGCGATAATTCAAGTTCTTCTTTTCCTATTTTTATGCCTTTAATTTCTTTTGTCTGTCTAATTGCTCTGGCTAGTATTTCAAGAACTAAATTGAATAGAAGTGGTGATAGAGGGCATCCCTGTCTTGTTCCAGATTTCAGAGGGAATGCCTTCAGTTTTCTCCATTTAGGATGATCCTAGCCTGAGGTTTAGCATATATAGCTTTTACAATGTTGAGGTAAGTTCCTGTTATCCCTAGTTTTTCTAGTGTTTTGAACATAAAGGGATGCTGAACTTTGTTGAATGTTTTACTACATCTATCGAGATGATCATATGGTTCTTGTCCTTAAGTCTATTGATGTGGTGAATAGCATTTATTGATTTCCGTATATTGAACCAGCCTTGCATTCCAGGGATGAATCCTACTTGATCATGGTGCACAACTATTTTGATATGTTTTTGTATTTAATTCACACGGATTTTATTGAGAATTTTTGCATCCAACTTCATTAGAGATATTGGTCTGTAGTTTTCTTTTTTGAAGTGTCTTTGTCTGGTTTTGGGATCAGGGTGATTTTGGACTCCGAGAATGAATTTGGAAGAGCTCCTTATTATTCCATTTCTTGATATAGCTTGAATAGTATTGGTATTAATTCTTCTTCGAAGGTTTTGTTGAACTCCGCTGTATACCCATCAGGTACAGGGCTTTTTTTGATTGGTAGTCTTTTTGATGGCTTCTTCCATTTCTTTCTTTGTTTTTGGTCTGTTAAAATTGTGTGTGTCTTCCTGACTGAATATGGGCAGATCGTATGACTTAAGAAATTTATCGATATTATAACTATCTTCTATTTTATTGGAATATAGGATTTCAAAATACTTTCTAATTATCTTCTGTATTTGTGTACTGTCTGTTGTGATATTGCCTTTTTCATTCCGTATGTTAGTAATTTGAGTTCCCTCTCTTCTTCTCATCCTTAGCATGGCTAAGGGCCTGTAAATCTTATTTATTTTTTCAAAGAATCAACTTTTAGTTTTATCAATTTTTTCAATGTTTTTTTTTTGTTTCAGTTTCATTGATTTCTGCTCTAATTTTAATTATTTCTTGTCTTCTACTACATTTGCTGTTGTTTTGGTCTTCCTTTTCTAGGTTTTTGATGTGTACTGTGAGTTTATTTATTTGTTGTTTTATTCTTTTTTTGAGGAAAGAACTCAAGAAATGAATTTCCCTCTTAAAACTGTCTTCTTTGTGTCCCATAGATTCCAGTATGTTGTGTCTGTATTGTCATTTGATTCTAAGAATTTTTTTATCTCCTCCTTTATGTCTTCTGTAACCCATTGATCATTCAGTAGAATATTGTTCATTTTACATGTGATGTAGGATTTTTCCTTCCTTCTATTCTAAATGATTTCCAGTTTCATTCCATTATGATCAGATATGGTGCATGGTATTATCTCCACGCCTTTATATTTACTAAGAGTTGCCCAATGGCATAATAAATGGTCTAACTTGGAGTAGCATCCATGTGCTGCTGAGAATAAAGTGTATCCACTTGATGATGGTTGATATATTCTATATATGTCGGTTAAGTCAAGGTTATTGATTGTGCTGTTGAATTCTATAGTTTCTTTTTTCAGTTTTTTATAGAGGATCTGTCTAATGGCGAGAGCGGTGTGTTGAAGTCACCCATAATTATTGTGTTGTAGTCTATTTGACTCTTGAACTTGAGGTGAGTTTGTTTTATGAGCATTGCAGCTCAATTGTTTGGTGCATACCAATTGATAATTGTTATGTCTTGTTGGTGGATGGTTCCTTTTAACAATATATAGTGTCCTACTTTATCCCTTTTGATTAACGTAGGTTTGAAGTTGATTTTATATGATATGAGTATGGCCACTCCTGCTTGCTTCCGAGGGCCATGTGAGTGGTATGATTTTTTCCAACCTTTCACTTTCAGCCTGTGTATGTCTTTACCTATCAAAAGAGTCTCCTGAAGGCAGCATATTGTTGGGTTTATTTTTTTGATCCAGGTTACTAGCCTATGTCTCTTGATTGGTGAGTTAGATTTTTAACATTTAAGGTTACAATTGAAATATGATTTATACTTCCAGTCATGTTTATTTATTTATTTATTTTAATTTGGGTAGTTTTTACTTTTTGGTTATTTTCTTACCCCTTTACTGAGATACCTCCCGCTGTTAGTTTTGGGCACTATTTTTCAATTCCTCTTCTTGTAGTATTTTGCTCAAAATGCTTTGCATGCTGGTGTTCTGTCTGCGAATTCTTTTAGCTTTTGTTTATCAAGAAAGACTTAATTTCATTGTCAAATCTGAAGCTTAATTTTGTTGGATACAGTATTCTTGGTTGGAATCCATTATTTTTCAGTGTTTGAAATACATTGTTCAAAGATCTTCTCGCTTTCAAAGTCTGTGATGAAAAATCAATTGTTAACCTAATTGGTTTACCCCTGAATGTTATCTGCCTACTTTCTCTCGTAGCTTTTAATATTCTCTCCTTGTTCTGTATGTTGGCTATCTTCATAATTATATGTCTTGGAGTTTGTCTATTATGGTTTTGAATGTTTGAGGTCCTGTAGGCTTCCAGGATATGGCAATCCATTCCATCTTTCATCTCTGGGATGTTTTCTAGAATTATTTCATTTAATATGTTGTCCATTCATTTGGTTTGAATCTCTATGCCTTCTTCTATCCCGATGACTCCCAATTTTGGTTTTTTTATGACATCCATATCTCTTGAATAGTTGCTCATGGGATTTAAGCATGTTTTCTGTGTTGACTATATTCTTTTCAAGTTGACAAACTTTGTCTTCATTATCTGATGTTCTGACTTCTACTTGATCTAGTCTATTTGAAATATTCTTGTTTGAGTTTTTAATTTGGTTTATAGTTTCCTGCATTTCTAGAATTACTGTATGATTTTTTAAAAGATCTCTATCTCCTGGTAAACCTTGTTCTTTGCCATTTGAATTTGGTTGTTTAATTCATTTTCAAAATATACTTTTATTTCTTGGACTTGCTGCCTCATGTCTTCTCTATTATTCCTTTCCATCTGAGTTAGGTATGACTTAAGTTTTTTCCCTATCCCTGTTTCTGATGCTTCTAGGTTCTTCTGTAGTATTAAGTTGTCCTTCATTGTTTCTACACCTTTTTTTCCCCTTGTTTTTTCATGATGTTCAGGTTATTTTCTGGCTCTATTTGATTTCTGTGTTTCTGCTCTCTTCTATAGATTTGTTATGGGTTTATATATCTCTGTTTTCTCTCCTTTGTGTTGCTAGACTATGCCTGCTTAAGTGGATTTCGCTGTTAAGGAATTCTGACAGCCGAGCTCCAGTGATGTCACCTCTCTGCTGTGGTGGGCCCCAGGCTCCTTGCCGGAGTGTCCGAATTGGGGGGGTGGATTGGATTGTCTCTTGTTGGTTTCAGCTCCCAGTCGCTGGCATGCCGGCAGTCTCCAGCCACCCAGTAGCGTGGGCAGCGGATGGGTTGTCGCCGGCGGGTGTGTGATCTCTAGCCACACAGTTGCGCGTTCGGTCGTCGGCAGGCGAGCGTTCTCCAGCCGTGAAGACATGCCGTCAGCAGGTGGGCTGGCGCCGGCAGGAAGGTGGTCTCCAGTTGCCCAGTCACACTGTCAGCGGTCTGGCGTTCTCCAGCCACCCAGTCAGGAGGGCCTGGCCTCTAGTCCCCTGGTTTATCCTGCTAGTCCTGATTTCTCCTGCTAGACCAGATTTCTCCTGAGTGATGCTTCTCGGCAGCTCAAACTGTTCTCCGGGTCTGCCGTTTGTTGGGTGGGGAGGGTGTCTATTGTGAACCCTGGAACTCTATTGTTTTAATATTTTCCGCTTGCCCCTCGCCCCGCACTGGCTAGACAAGTTTCATTTTTGCCGCTGATGGGAAGGGGAGATGAAGGTCAGGTGCCTCTAGTTTTCCCCCAGTCTTTATGCAGACTTGCTCTGATTATCCCTCCCCCAAAAGCCTAGGAGAGATTTTATGCGAATTTTCCTCTGTATGTGAGATGAGTTGAGAAACACACACCTGTTTTATTGTTGCAATCTGTCTGGGAGTGGTGGTGGTAACTTCAGCTCTCCAAGATGGTGGCTGCTGGTTTCCTTTGTGGAGTTTCCAATTTGGGGGATAGAAATGTACTGCTAACTTTCCCGTCTGAAATCCCAAATTCAGCTGGGGGCTCAGTGGATGCTCAGCCAGCAGGATTCCACAGAATCTGCAGCAACGTTTCTCCCTGCTTGCTGGTCGCTTCTCGGTGGTGCCTCACCATTTGTAGACACGGGGCAGGTCACACGGATCAATCAGAATGGATCTCCGGTTGCACAAGTGGCTTGTGTTTGAGACTCAATTACCGGACCTCGGTGGTGGAAATCATTCTTCTAGATTTCGGTAAACACCCATTTTCCTGTAAGATCCTAACAAGATAGTTTTTCATCGTTCTAACTCGTTATTCACCTGCGCAGTGGCAGGGTACACTGGGTGTGATACACTGTCTTCACAGTCATCTTTCAATGCCGAAATATTAGGATATGGATGCACCATTTACTGAAAACTGTTTCAGTACTAGGAAAAAATATGTATTTCAGGTGGATGAATATTTCTGAGAATAATTTTTTAAAAAGTGGATTATAAATCCACATACATGAATATGAATGAATTTAGGGAGTGCATAATAAGACACAAATATTTCATATTTTGAAAAATCCGGAGAGTATATATATATATATATATATATATATATATATATATATATATATATATATACATATACACACACACACACAGACATTAAAAACTAGCAATATATATGTCAGTTGAAATTCATCATGTAATACATATCATCCACAGACCCAAAAATATTCATATACTTAACATGGATTTATGTATAATGTTGTTCAACTAGGAGGCTTACCCATAGGTTGAATTTTCAGTTCCAACAGCATTTAGGAGGAGTGATCTCTTCTCAAAATTTGTATTTGCCAAGTCAGTCACCTCACAAAAATGTACGTGTGATACCAGGTACGATTCTATATGTGCATATAAAATTACATGTGCTGAATAGGCTACAGAGAAAGGGAGACAGGAATTTACATATTTGTTAACTTTCAAAACACACGGAGAACTATTTCAACAAAAAATTGACTAGATTTATAACTTCTAACCTATATAATGCAAAAGGCAATTCCAACTATACACCATGCCTCCTCTGAACTGCTTGTATTTCTATTCTGTTTGAGTTTTTATTCTCTATCATATTACGATTAGTAGTCAGAGTCTAGTAGGGTAGGGGTTAGAGTCAGGGATTCAGTATTTCGAATGGAAAATTGGAAAATGAATCCAATGTGTATGCAAATATGTGCTACACAAAATCTTCCCACTCCTCCAGAATAATGGCTTGACATTATCTTCGCCCCAAGTAAGACATAATTAGAGGAGAAGAGTTAGAAAATCAGTGAATACTTATCTGGAATGGAATATGCTAAGGAGTTCACTACCTTGGAGGTGGTAGAGGAGTTTCCAAAAGTAAGGGACAGGGTGAACACTCCACAAACATGGAGCTCTGCTGGCCTAAAGACTTCTTGAGAAATTGCCTCTGAGTTTGGGCACTTGAAACATATGTGGTTATCAGGAGCTTTAGCTTCCTTTGTAGTGAGATCATCAAAGCTGGGTCTGCACCTATGTGACCTGTAAAACATAGTTTCTTATTTTCCAATGAACATGAGGCAGCAGTCCTGAATTTGATCTTTGTAGGTAAACTGTGGCCACTGGGTTCTAAGTGTCTCCCTGTGTGGACTGTGAAGCCATTTGTTCATCCTCCAATTTTCATGGTGTTTCTTGCTGCTACAATGGGAGTTTGGTATTTGCTTCATGAAATACACGGAGTTCAACTGGGACACAGTGCAGGAGGGAGTTCTGTCACGTGTGGTATTTCAATTTCTGCAGGAGAATGCACCAACCATGCTTCTATATCACATAGCTTGCCCCATTGACCATAGCAAATCGATTCTGAACATTGCCCTGAAACCTCTCCAAATAACAAGATGCCTTTACTTAGAAGGGACTGCTGGCTGCATCATGTCAGTCACAAGCCATTTGGAAGCCAATGGCAGATCCACATGGCCCCACCACAGATGTTTTATCACACACCTGCCTACCACTGCTCTAGGCCCACTAATCATCAGGCTCCAACTTATTGGCATCTCTGTTTTACACAATTTTCATTAAAACCAGTCAATCAAGGCAGTGTCTGTTATACTCATGATCAGCAACAGGAAATCCAAAGGTTCTCCCTTGCCAGCTGGTCATGGAAATTTCAAAAATTTCATGGTATTTTTCTAGCCATATTTCAACAATGAAGGTGGAGGCACTGTGAGTTTCAGTTCATTCCAGAGCCATTAATGTTGACGAAGCTCATTTCAATGAAAGCTCTGGAGAAATCTCACAGGCAATGCTTCCCAAAGAATGGCCAAAAGGTCAAATGAAGCCAGGCCCATTGAGTTCTACAATGTGAGGTCCATGTGACTTTTGACTCTCAACTACGGCTGCCAAGTCTTTCAGAAGAAAATTATGTGATATCTTGGCTGTGATTCCCAGTGCTCTGTTGAAAGCCACCCTGGGCCTTGATCTCAGTTTCCAAGGGCGACTCTCATGCATGGCCTCCTAAAATCCCAACACAATTAATGGCAATACTTTTCTGAGGTCAGTTCCAGAACTCAGTCTCTAAGGGGAAAAACACCAGAGTTCATGTCAAGGTGGACCCAGTCATCTCTTCCAATCACCACACTAACAACCACAATTAAAACCAAAACAATCCCACATGGCCCTCATGTTCTTTTATATAGACACTCATCATAACCTATCGCTGGAAGTTTCCACGAGGGGCGAAGCCCAAGACAGTCTCCTAAATAATCTCTCTTGCCCCTAATTTGCCTAAATTCAGGGTGGCCTGGACACCATTCCTGTGAACCAGGAGTGTTCAAATAGGCCTGCTGTTAATACTTCTCTGCTTCTCCAATTTGAGGCGTATTGACTGTGCAGTTTGGATTCTTTATGTGAATTGTAGTCGCGGGAAAACTCAAGCAATTTAGGGCTTTGAAGAAATGATTTGGCCCAAAGGATCCCTATTCTAACTTGATGGAGGTCAGGAACCTCACAGAGAATGGGGAGAGACTTCATCCACAATAACTGCACTTTTGGCCATTTTTGTTTTGGATGCACACATGTGATGTTTCTTTAGATTCTTCAGGGGTTGAGAATCTAAGCCACGGCCTCACACAAGGCCAAGAGGCTGATTCAGACACTTCCATTTTCAAAGGAATTAAGCAAAGATCCACAGGTGATGTTCATTCATTTCCATTTGAACCTGTTTTCTTCAGGCTTCACAAACGGATGTCTTGAGGCAAAGACCTTCCTGACATTAAGGGCAACAGAACAATAGGTAAGCAAAAGGCCCAAAGCAGGGTTTCTCCACTGAGACTATCATGGTCACACTTATATCTGAGTTTTCTGAGATGCTCGACATTCCCTTTAGCTATCCAGTACATGGCCATGTCACAGGGCTTGGAACTGCTACATATCTTGGACACAAAACCATGAGCCTATTCTGGAGAGTAGCCAGAATTCATGAAGAATGCAGGAATTTTGGAAGATACCACATGTTGCCCATCGATCAGGCAAGCTGAAATCCACTCATAAATTCGGCAGGATGAATGCTGGGAAGCTTTCTGCTAGACAGGAGACAACAATTGATGCATTCAGTTTTCTAATATCTAAAACCATGCACATAGTGGGATACACAGACATTGAAACACTTGCTTGCCAAACGACTTACTATAAACAGTTCACTCCAAACCAAACAAACCGCCTTTCCTACCTATTCTCAGAACATGAGACAAAACCACAAACCCACACCGACAACCACAGAGGCACCACCTTCTACAAAGTATGTCTGTGACTATCCAGAGTGTCTTCTGACTGGTGGGCCAACTTATGTTCCCCGGAAAACACCAAATCTGTGAACTTGTCAGGAGCCAGCGGTGAGCCACTATCTGCTTTCTCAGGAAAGGCCCCTCTTCTGAGTTTTCCTGGCAGTTGGCCATCCTCATATCTGTAGGTACCATGAAAGACTGACTCTGTCCTTGGTAAATCCAAACAAGTGAGCCCACTGGGACTGGGACTGGGACAGGCTCTTGGTACCTTGCTTCCTGGATCCCAAGTACCAAGAGTTCCATGACCAAGGAAGTGAGGTGAGGTCACTTCCTTCAGGAACTGAATGAGGTCACTGCTTTGGCAACCACTTTGTTCTAACAGTTGCTTCCAAGGGTCCCATGAGATCGAGGCTTCTCCTACTTCCTGTGACACTTTCACAAGTTAAAATGGTATATGAACCATAGGCACCCAGGAACAGGTCTCCAAACAGGACTGTTTGTGTCCATCTTCTCTACATTATGAACAGAGAGGCTGATTCAGACACAACCCTTCATCCTGACCAGGTTGTTTGCAATGGAAGATGACGTTTGCTCTTTCAGGTCCTTCATGGCTGCCTACATCTTCTCCAGGGATCACTTCTTCATGGACCTTTGAGTTTTACAAGAGGTGGAAGATTCTCTACATTCCTGTATTGTAAGACCAACTTGGTCCCTGCTCTTCTGTAAAGTTAGATTGAGGGAACAGTGTATGGTTAGGGTTAATAACAGGTTTGATTTGGGTTAGGAATTATTCTAATTGATGAATAATGGTATTGGGAACCTGTGATATTTATAAGAATATATAGGTGAAATATAAGTATGAAAACAAAAATCTAGGTAAGATTTGAAGCCCAGAAGGGCATTGCGCTATTGATTGGGATACTTAGCTTTGATATACGTTCTGCACAGGTGTTTCAGATAAATCGATAATCAATGGCATAGGACCTTGTACCTTGGAAGATTGAATGTAGAAGTGAACATCCACTAGAACAGGGATAGTCGGTAGGATTAGGAAGATATTCGATAAGTTTCAGAAGAAGACTGAGTACAGAATTTGGACCAAAAGTTCTTTAGCAATAGTGTATCGGGTAGAGAGTGAATGTAAATGTCAGCACACGTGAAGGGTCAGTCACAATGGTGAACTGGGGAAAATATTTAGGTAAGCAGACATCAATAGAGACATTAGGAAATCAGGCAAAGTATAAATTGAGTGATAGGTTTAGACATTTGCAACAGGGTTGAGGTTCAAAATATAGTCTTAAGAAGAAACAAATATGTAGTCACCAATAGGATTGACATTTGAGAGCATTAGGCACACTGGACATGAATGTTTTCAGTAATCTCTGCTCACTTTTCATTTAGGCTTTGATACAATCATAAGTGTGACCTCTTCTTTTTGTGTCCAGAATATTACTGTGATAAAATGTATATGTAGATTAGGTGACATGAGTATTTCTTCCACCATTTCTGGGAGCAACATTTTGAAGATGAAAAAATTAGTATTGGGGTTACAAATAGATTTACTCTGTGTCTATGAACATAGAGATAATTTATGAATAGACGATACTGTGATTAAATATTATAACTTGTTCCAACTTTAAATATTCGATTGAATTGATATCTGAAAATAAACAGAAAATCGTATATTTATATGCAATCATTCATTCCAACCAGAAATACATCTAATGGTAATATTAGGGTTATGGTTTATGATGAAGAGTGTGTCAGTTTTTCTTCAAAATGATTATGGAAATCGAAAAAAAAAGCGTTTGGAAAGAAGTCTCATGAAAAAACAATCAAGTAACCTGGAGGAATACATGTGTTCTGAATCAGGAAATGATTGAAAGTGAATCAAAATCCTATAAATTATTGAAGTTGTTGATGAAATATATATCCTATGATGTGTATAAACTGAACAAATAGTAATGTACCAGTGTTGAATAAAATGAACTTCAACATAGACATCATATCCAAGAGGAATCTAGTTGCATTGATGTTAAACTGGGTCAGTTACTGTAGAAATATTAGGATTGTATGCACCACTCACTGAAGTTAGTTTTCAGTACTAGAAAACAAATATGTAATTCAGGTGGATGAATATTTCTGAGAATAATATTGTGAAAAGTTGATTATAAATCCACATACATGAACATGAATGAATTTAGGTAGTATATGTAAGACACATATATTTCATAATTTGAAATATTTGGAGAGTGTATATATATATATATATATATATATATATATATATATATATATATACACCCCCAACACACACACACAACACACACACCCAGACAATAAAATGTAGCAATATATATGCCAATCGAAATTCATCATGAAGTATATATCATCCACAGATGCAAAAATATTTAATTTACTGAACATGGATTTATGTATAATGTTGTTCTACTAGGAGGCTCACCCATAGGTTGAATTTTCTGTTCCAACAGCGTTTAGGAGGAGTGATCTCTTCTCACAATTTGTATCTTCCAAGTCAGCCACCTCACAAGAATGTACATCTGATACCAGGTAGGATTCTATATGTGCATATAAAAATACATGTGCTGAATCGGCTACAGAGAAAGGGAGACAGGAATTCACATATTTGTTAACTTTAAAAACACATGGAGAACTATTTCAATTAAAAATTAACTAGATTTATAACACCTACCCTATATCATGCAAAAGGCAAGTGCAACTATACACCATGCCTCCTCTGAACTGCTTGTATTTCTATTCTGTTTGGGTTATTTTTCTCCATCATATTAGTATTTGTCATCAGAGTCTAGGAGGGTATGGGTTAGTGTCAGATGGCCCGGCTGGCAGGACACCTCAACTTGGGTGTCGATCCTAGTTGGGGAGGAATGAAGGGACAAGAGACACGAGAGATGACAGCAAGACAGGAGTTCTGATCATGCTGCAAACTTTTATTATTCTCAGAGGGTATTTATATGCTGCGGATGGGAAAGCTCTCTTATCGGCAGTTGCTGGATGTCTTCACAGGGTGAGATAACCTCAGGATGTTTCAGGTAGACAGATGGTAGCCGGATGTCAAAAGGAGATAGATGGCTGTGGGATGTCTCCCAGGCAGGTTGTGTCCCAGGGGGCTGTTTCTTGTGTCAGTCTATTTTTTGAAGGAGAACTTCCTTCTAGCCCCTGACATCTCCCCTTTTGTTATATAAAATATTCGACCATACCTTACAGGCCAT